>NC_135436.1:4135000-4250000 GCF_051991255.1 Vanacampus margaritifer | reverse complement strand
CCCAGAGATAGGGGAGCCCACCTCAGAGTCCCCAGACCCTGCTTCCTCAAAGGAAGGCGTGTTGGTGGAATTGAGGAGGTCTTCGAAGTACTCTCCCCACCGGATCACGACGTCCCGAGTCGAGGTCAACAGCAACCTGTCTCCACTATACACAGTGTTAACGGTGCACTGCTTTCCTCTCCTGAGACGCCGGATGGTGGACCAGAATTTCCTCGAAGCCGTCCGGAAGTCGTTTTCCATGGCCTCACCGAACTCCTCCCATGTCCGAGTTTTTGCCTCAGCGACCGCCAAAGCCGCATTCCGCTTGGCCAGCCGGTACCCGTCAGCAGCCTCCGGAGTCCCACAGGCCAAAAAGGCCCGATAGGACTCCTTCTTCAGCTTGACGGCATCCCATACCGCTGGTGTCCACCAGCGGATTCGAGGATTGCCGCCACGACAGGCACCAACCACCTTACGGCCACAGCTCCGATCGGCCGCCTCAACAATTGAAGCGCGGAACATGGTCCACTCGGACTCAATGTCCCCCGCCTCCCCCGGGACAATGGAGAAGCTGTGTCGGAGATGGGCGTTGAAACTCTTTCTGACAGGGGGTTCTGCCAGACGTTCCCAGCAGACCCTCACAGTACGTTTGGGCCTGCCTGGTTGGACCGGCATCTTACCCTGCCATCGGAGCCAACACACCACCAGGTGGTGATCAGTTGACAGCTCCGCCCCTCTCTTAACCCGAGTGTCCAACACATACGGTCGCAAGTCCGATGACACGACTGCAAAGTCGATCATCGAACTACGGCCTAGGGTGTCCTGGTGCCAGGTGCACATATGGACACTCTTGTGCTTGAACATGGTGTTCGTTATGGACAGTCCGTGGCGAGCACAGAAGTCCAATAACAAAACACCACTCGGGTTTCGATCGGGGGGGGCATTCCTCTCAATCACGCCCCTCCAGGTCTCACTGTCATTACCCACGTGAGCGTTGAAGTCCCCCAGTAGAACGAGGGAGTCCCCAGGGGGTGCGCTCTCCAGCACACCCTCCAAGGACTCCAGAAAGGGTGGGTACTCTGAGCTGCTGTTCGGTGCATAAGCACAAACAACAGTCATGACCCGTCCCCCCACCCGAAGGCGGAGGGAGGCTACCCTCTCATTCACTGGGGTAAACCCCAACGTACAGGCGGCTAGCTGGGGGGCAATGAGTATGCCCACACCCGCTCTGCGCCTCTCACCGTGGGCAACTCCAGAGTGGAAGAGGGTCCAGCCCCTCTCGAGAGGATTGGTACCAGAACCCAAGCCGTGTGTGGAGGTGAGTCCGACTATATCTAGTCGGAACTTCTCAACCTCGCACACCAGCTCGAGCTCCTTCCCTGTCAGAGAGGTGACATTCCATGTCCCCAGAGCTCGCTTCAGTAGCCGGGGGTCAGACCGCCAAGGCCCCCGCCTTTGGCTGCCACCCAACTCACTATGCACCCGACCCCTTTGGCCCCTTCCACCGGTGGTGAGCCCATGGGAAGGGGGACCCACGTTGCCTTTTCGGGCTGTGCCCGGCCGGTACCCATGGGTATAGGCCCGGCTACCAGACGCTCGCCTTCGAGCCCCACCTCCAGGTAGCTCCAGAGGGGGGCCCCGGTGACCCGCGTCCGGGCAAGGGAAACGAAGATCCAAGGTTTGTATTCATCATTGGGGTCGTTCGAGCCATGCTTTGTCTGGTCCCTCACCTAGGACCTGTTTGCCTTGGGTGGCCCTACCAGGGGCATGAAGCCCCGGACAACATAGCTCCCAGGCTCATTGGGACACGCAAACCCCTCCACCACGATAAGGTGATGACTCACGGAGGGGAAAAATGGTTCTCCTTTTTTTATTACTATATTTTTCATTCATTCTGTTTCACACGCTTATGTCTGAGTGTCAGTAAACGCAACACAGGTCTCGCGGTGGAGGAGGTACGTTACGTTTGTGTTGGCTGGCTGCTTGTGTTTATTTGTTGCTACTGCTCGCCGCTGGTGAATTGTTTTTGTTTTCGGCGTCTGCTACGGCCAACTGTAGCTGTTTGTTCAAGACAAATAAAAAGGGTGACATTCGCAAGCAACGTTTTCTGGCGGCATTCTTGCAAGACGTCACAATATGAAGAAATAGTGGTGTGTTTTTGCTTGATTGATGGCCAGTCTTATCTGCAACAGCCATCACAGCCCTAATTATACATGCCAATACGTCAATGTTGGCGTGCAAGAATCAAGTACATTTTGTACAAGTGAAGCTGCAAGTTTCCGAGGACGCTGGCGCACAAGACAAGTGAGGAGGGACATACCACAAACTATATTCATGTTGGCAACTTAAGTGCCACTTGAAAAAAGAAACCACGAGAGACACATATAATTTGGGCATCTAAAATAAGGTTGGATTTTGCATTCATTGCATTAAAAAGAAAAAAGCTTTTTAATTCTGCTGCAGACACCGTTCAGGTGGCCCGTTCGAAGCGATATGTCAGCGCATCCGCCATATTGGATGTGGCAATTGTATTCCCCATTAAATCTCCAAATAATTAGTAAGATTGAGGGGAATGGTTCCTTATTAATACAATTAGTTGTGGCTTGATGATACATCTCCAATGATAAAGTGAACGAGGCATCTTTACAAATAACTTCACTTTACCTCATCCAATATGGCTGTGGCGTCAACGTACTATGACGGCGTTGCCATCTACTGTATGTGTATGTATTGTAAATGCTATCTATGATAGTACTGTCATCGAGCACCATTCAATGGATAGATGCATGGCAGTGCTGCCTGAAGTTATCCAAATATATGGTGCAAGTTAATGCTGTCTGTAAGGTATTTATAATAATTGGGCCCACCCATGCATTTCATGTGCCCCCCTCAAGCCTGGGTTCTGGTGACGGGCTGTTTTGCTCTGGACATGTGAAGATTGAGCCACTTCTTTTGTTTTGTTTTGTTTTAGTTCATGTGGTTTGTATATGATGAATCGATGTCCTAATCACTCAGCCCTTCAATTGACTGGCGATCGAACGTTGTACCCCACTTCTCACCAAAAGTTAGCTTGGACAGGCTTCATCAGCCCTAAACAGAATCAGTAATATATAACGGGAATAACTGAATGGATGATACTGGTACTTTCACATTTCCAAACATTTTTAGATCTTTTTTTTTTTCTTTTAATTATTTTAGAAAATGTCTTTACTCTATTTTTTTTCAAGTGTGCTGCCTTATGTTTTAACATTGTTAATGTATGTTCTTTTAGTAAATTTTGTAAGCTATTTTTGTTTTCTCTGCTTTGCTCTTAATGTTGTTAACTGCTGTGTTTGTTTATGCTTATAGGTGTTGTCTTTCCTTGTGTAAAGTACATTGAGTTGCCTTGTGTATGAAATGTGCTATAGAAATAGAAAAATGTGCCTTGTTTTCACTAAGGAGAGGGGCCAGAATAGGTGGGAGTAGGCATTCATGCCTATCTTCTTTTCAGCCACGCTTTTATTTTTACTTTTTGTTGTTTTGTTTTATGTTTTGTTTTTTCCATGGATAATCTGTTCCGCTCTGGTAATAATTTGCCCCGTGGTTGAAAAAAATAAATCATATATGAGGCCCAAACTGAATGTGAAAACAGATGGACAGGCAGCTGCATGTAGACCTTGGAAAACCGGATGAGTAAAGCATTACAAAAGCCTTCAGAGACACTCAGCCAATATGTAAAGAACACTGTCCTCTCATCTTTTCTCCCTTTTTCCTTCCTTCTTCACCATCTCTATCTCAAGACTGGTTGCTTTTTATATCCCTCCTGAGGTTTTTCTTTTCCGTTTCTACACGTTGGTTGTCTGGTTCTTCATTCACTCCTTTGTTCAGCTCCACATTTTATGGAACCCAAAAATGAGTACTGCATCTACAGTACACACCTGGTAAATGCTTAAAGAAACACAGTTTGTGACAAAAGTGAGTACACCGCTCACATTTCTGCAGATATGTATTGTATATCTTTCCATGGGGCAACACTGAAGAAATGACACGTTGACACAGTGAAAATAGTCAATGTACAGCTTATATAGCAGTGCAATTTCATTGTTCGCTCCAAATCACAAAAAAATACAGCCAATATTAGCTAAACCCTTGGCAACAAAATTTAATACACCCCCAAGTGAAAATGCCCAAAGTTTGACTATTTTGTGTGGCCACCATAATTTATATTTACCAGCAATGCCTTAACTCTCTTGGGCATGGAGCTTCACAGGTTGCCACTGGAATCCTTTTCCCCTCCTCCTTGTGCTCCTACACCTTCCTTTTGAGGATGCCTTTGAGATGTTCAATAGGATTTAGGTCTTAAGACATGCTTGGCCAGTCCATCACCTTTACTTTCAGCCTCTTTATCAGTGGTCATCTTGGAGGTGTGTTGAGGGTTATTGCCATGTTGGAATACTGCCCTGCAGCCCAGTTTCCGGAGGGAGGGGATCATATGCTCTGCTTCAGTATGGCATAGTACATGTTGGCGTTCATGATTCCCTCAATGAACTGTAGCTCCCCAATGGCAGAAGCACTCATGCAGCCACCACCATGTTCAACACTAGGAAAGACACACCTGTCTTTGTACTCCTCACCTGTTTTCCGTCACACACGGTTGACACATTCTGAATATATATCAGTCTCATAAAACAGGGCATAGTTCCAGAAACCTATGTCCTTAGTCTGCTTGTCTTCAGCAAACCGTTTGTGGGACTTCTTGTGCATCACCTTTAGAAGAGACTTCCTTCCAGGACAACCATTCGATCAGTTTTGAATTGAGATGCAGTATGAAACTGAGAGATTTGCTGAAAAAAAAATGCTATTCTATCAAATAATGCAAGGGATTGGCAAGTTTATAGGTCATTGAGGAACAAAGTCACTAAAATGAATAGAAAAAAGGAAAAAAGATTATCAATCCAAAATCATAGATTGCAAAAATGATAGTAAAAAAAATATGTAAAACACTCAAAGAAGTTATAAGTATGGATAAAGTCAATAAAACACCTGGGTTTGTGGAAATTGATACTTAATATATTACTAAATCGTTTTAAATTGCAAACTATTTGAATAATTATTTCATTAACAAAGTAAATAACATAATGTTTATGACGACTGGGCTCAGTAATCTTTCAGATTATATTATTAATAAAATAAATGATGGTGGATAAAGATTGTTACTTTGAATTCAAAATTATTAATATGGATCATCTTGAAAAACATATTTTATCATTGAAATGTGAGAAACCGTATTAATGATTTAGATTGAAGATTATTACAATTTGCTGACAGAAATATGGTAGAGCCAATTTTCCATATATTTACTTCATGTTTTCATGAACATGTGTTTCCGCAGTTATGGAAGACAGCAACGATCATTCCTCTATTTAAAAACAACAGAGAGCAGTTTTCAGGACCAAACAGTAGAGTGAGGAGGCCATGGTAAAGTCCAAAACAAAAGGGTTTTATTAATTAAACAAAAGCAAGGTGGTGCACAACATGCCGACAGAAAACAACAAAGTCCTAAATCGAAGCAAACTCAAGTGGCATGACGAGGAACTGGCAAGACATGGTAGAAACGACAAAACTTGGATGCAACAATGGACCGACCCACACTGGACAAACACAACAGACTAAATACAACAACACAATTGAGACACACCTGGGGAACACAATAGATTGAGGGGACTGATTGGTTAGACAGACTGGGAAGGGAAGAAACACAGGTGGACGTGATCAGACATAACAGGACAAGGGGAGAAATCAGGAACACATGACAAACACCAACCACAGACAAAAACAACAAACATACCCATAATAAACAAAATCCAACCCCTACAAAACCGAAACATAACATATAAACAATATGTATTGTTTAATGGCACACTGTCAAACAGTGTTACACTTGAAACTGATATTCCACAAGGTAGTTGCCTTAGGCCTCTCCTTTATTCCATCTTTGTTAATGAAATGCCATTCATATTAAAAAATGCAGGTGTAATGATGTATGCAGATGATACCACCATATATGTTGCTACAGAAAATATTAGCATTGTAAATGACTTACTTCAAAGATGAACTGGTGCAAGTTTCTAATGGGGTCAATGAAAATAAGTTTAAAGTAAATATTTTGAAGACAAAGTGTATTGTTTTTGGTACCAAACGTGCCATAAGACTAAATGCTAGGCTATGTCTGTCTGTGAATGGGACTGCCATAGAAAAGGTGAGAATAGCCAAACTTTTGGGAGTTACTGTTGATGAAACTTTATCTTGGTCTACTCACATCAATGACATTTTCTTTAAAATGAGCAGAAATATCTACTAATACCTACTTGTTAAATGAAACTATGGTTAAATTGTTAATTAAATGTTTCGTCCTGTCTTATTTGGATTACTGCCCAACAGTTTGGTCTAGTGCATCAAAACAAGATCTTTCAATGGTTCAAATTATTCAGAATAGAGCAGCACGTTTGGCCATCCCTTGTTCAATTAGATGCAGTGTTGACAGCATGCATGGCAGACTGTCTTGGATGATGGTGGATGATGGACTGGCATGTCGACTTATTTTGTTTTTAGAATCTCTTGGCGCTCTCCACGCCTAATAACCACTGGAGCCCGCCAACCTCACCTCCACCCCACCTGGCCCCATAAAAAATGGATTTGCCACTAACGCAACAATCAATATATTACTTGAATTATTCGACGTAACGAAAGAACAATACAATTAAATACAATATAGTATATATTTTGCACATACTTGAGAAATCTCTGAAGACAGCAAAAAAAAAAAAAGATTCCTACAGCAAACTATTTTTCAACCTGGGTTTTTCACCCAGTTTAAAACTGGCATTAACATTAAAAACAGGTGTGAAGTGCTATCTAAAATCGTTCTAGCCTTCTTTGATGCTAAATCATCAATAACATCATCGTACAAAATCTGTTGTGCAGCTGTTTGAATGATGCTGATGAGTCCAGTGAGACACTCCTGTTATTGTGGACCTCAAGTACGTTTTAATGATAAGCTTAATTATTTAAAAAGCTTCTAAGAAAAAAGCTTTTAAGCATGCAGGAGATTTTTGCACATAATGTGCTGTTTATTAACAAAGTACAAAAACATTCAAAGTCTATGAAATAATTAACGAAAGTGTTAACCATTAATGATATTTTAACGCATAGACTAGTTTAATTCGTTTAAGGAACAAGTTACATTTTGTCCCCTAATTTTATTTTTCACACACCCTATGAATAATAAATACATTTGTTCCTCATACTACTACTTTATTTACAGCCACATAATGTTATTAATGTTATTAAATCCCCCAATTGTAAACTAAAAACATTAGGGCATATATATATATATATATATATATATATATATATATACTGTAATGAATATTGCCCGTCACCCTCCCAAAAAATTGTATTTGCCTTTTTAAACGCTTCCCCCTGGGGAATGTGTGTGCATGCCTGAACCCTGTGTTTTCTCAAACCAACACCAGAGACAGTTCAAAAAGGAAAAACTCTTTGAATTTCCCTCTAGCAGGGACTGGATTTCGTTTTTACAACCCACAGGAAACACATACCTCAGCGCCTACCGAGATCTTAAAGCCTGTTTAGCAAGCAGACTAGCGATAAGACTGTTTATCAGTCCCCAGACCTTCTTTTATGGTCTGGTCTATCCACAGGAATCAGCCATGTGTTTTTGGAAACAACGCCCCTTGGAAGTTATACGGTACAACAGTGCCATCCAGCTGTCACTATCGGTATTATCCTCAAGAATCTTGACGCTCCTAATTAATCTGAAGTCTACATAATTCGGGACATAAACGGACTCTATGTACTTGACTGAAATCAAGTGACTTCTGTTGTTAATCTTTGTACACAACCTGTCTGTCTATCTCAAATGAATGAGGTGTGTAACCTCTGCAGTCATCTAAGTTTAGCTAATTAGTAAGCTTAGCGGATTCAATAACTTTATGATCGCGGTAATGTTTGAAATGTGTTCAGAATGATAAATGAAGCATCTGGCTTGTCAATTTTGATCAAAAATTCTCAAATGTTATCCCAAAAGCTTGGTCTCAGTCAACCAAGTCTGCTTCAAGCGCACGGAAAAGCTACTACTTCGACCCCCTCGGACACAAGTTTAAAAGCCAGCGCGCGAAGGAACTTCAGCCACATCGCGCGCTCCCCAAAGCGCACATCTGGCAAGGACTCGCAACCATACCGCACGCCGCAAAACGCGCATGTCTGTTCCTGCTGAGAGCCGACCCACCTACCTTCCGCTCTCTGAATCACGCAGCTTCCCGCCGACCCGGTTCCACGACGGCTGTTAGGCACCGAGCCGCTGCGCGCCAGCAACCCATTTCTGCTCCAGCCGTGCGCCCGAGACGCCTGCCCCCAGAGGTTGCCGAGGAAAATCTCCCCTCAGTACCGTCTAAATTTCTCGTTCGCCATTACGGCAACCCAAATAATCGCTACAATACACATACACTAAGTGTTAAGTATTCGTCAAGCTGTTTTGTGTGTGATTTTTAAATATCTTATTTTGAAATCTATGCTTTTAATTCGGAAGGCTGCTTCATCATTCTGTTTCCTTTTTCACGTTTCTGTTCATCATCAAGCTCATGCATTCCTATTTAGCCTATGCAAAACAACGTTAACTTATTGATGTCCGTCCAAAACAATCTATGTGAACATACTGTAAAAGTTATTTTAAACAGTCACTCACGTCTCATAGGGAAACCAACATGACATTGCTAAAAACATGTAATCTGGATTGGACTCGGGAGATTCTTCTTCTCCAGACTCTTGATGAGGTGGATTTCAACATTTTGTGGTAATTAGCGGCAGCTACTGTGCTTGAGGGGCATAACAATTAGTAGGCGTCTGATTGATAAAAATGCTGGCAGGCTACATTGTAAGACATGCGGCGCCACTGTGCCGGTGCCGTGATATGTCAATCATTTGGCGCCTGCGGGGTCCAATCACATTTGAGCAGGGGCACGTGCCACCCCGGCATCCCCTCTGGCTCCGCCAGTGTTGGCAAGTCCACAGTCAACCAGACATCTGTGTTGTGTTGCAAACACAGTACACACTAAACAGTTTGCCTATGGGTGAAATTAGTTGCATGACTTGATGCCTCAGTCAATTCTAATAGTTGATAGTTCAACAAAACTAAATACCAAATGAAAACGAGTTGTCTTTTGTGGCTTAGCAACATATTAGCAAGAGGAAAGTGGCACAAAACATGTACATACTGTATGTATATATTTGTTTTTTGCCAGGCCTGATGTGGATTTAAAATTTCAATAGATTAAACAGTTTGGACAGCCTCACTCCCAACTAAATGTCTCAAGATAAACAAGCATTCCTGTATTTGCTCCAAGGTAAAGGCCTCTGAAGTAGCTAGATGGGCTAGGCTAAAGCCATATCGATAACTAGCAAACAAACGAGCTAAAAGCTTTAGCACGTATTAATATACGAGCTAATAATAATAAGCACATAACATATAATATAAATACAATATATAATATAAAAGCTAGCTTTTAGCTCGTTCGGTTGCTAGTTATCAATATGGCTTCAGTCTAGCTACTTTATAGGCCCTTACCTTGGAGCAAATGTAGGAAAGCTTGTCTATCTTGGAGACTTTTAGCTGGGAGTGAGGCTCTCCACACTGGTTAATCTATTGAAGACACCACTGTGGCTTTGGCCATGGAACGAATAGGACTCTACGTGACAAATTCTTGGGATACCTAGTGTGCGTTTTACATAATCCATGGGCACATCGGTTCACCATTTTGATTGTTGGCGGTCCATAGCTGCTTGTTGGAACTGTTTTGGGGGTGTAAGGTTTTACAGCGGCTAAGTGTGTGTGTGTGTGTGTGTGTGTGTGTGTGTGTGTGTGTGTGTGTGATTTTGTCTTTGCTTCATTGTGGGGCCCATACACACATGTTTTTCCAGGTTTAACTACTAAGGATGCACAATAATCCTATTTTCAACCGATACCGTTAATATAATAATTTAGAAAGTGCCTATATGTCGATAACCGATAAGTAAGCCAATAATTGTATGCATAACTAACTTGAATATAAATGTAGTTTTGAGTCCTACTATAAGTCTAACATGTACAAACACATTGAAACATTGTGTAAAGCACCATGAAGCTGAATTTTATTGATATATCTGCTTCAAAAACAACCGGTAACTCATTTTGAGTTTGCCAACACAAAACCGTCATGTTTTAAAAATGCAACAAAAAACTGCGAGGGTAACATTTTAGGGAGACACAGTAAAGAAAGCCCAAACTGGCTTCTGCCATGTCGCCATGATGCATCTTCTGTGAACACAACACGCGCTCTTTATGACGTCACAAATATGCAACACTAAAATAGGCGAGGGGAGGGTTTGAGGAGTTGGGCACAACTTAAACCACAACCACAACAGATGGACCAACATGGCATTTCTGTTATTATCAGCGGATTTCTTTATCATCTGGTTTAACTATATGACGTGATATTGGTTCATAATTGCCGATAATTATCTAAAGATTTCTTGATTATCTGGTTTATCTGTTTGACGTCAAATTGGGCGATAATTGCTAATAATTATCGTGCATCCCTATTAACGACCACTTGAAATTGTGGGGACATTTTGGTGGTCCCCACAAGTTCAGACCTCTTTTTGAGGGTCAAGACTTAGTTCTAGAATTTAGGTTTGAATTGGGTTATGGTTGAGGTTAGGGTAAGGAATGGGGGTAGGCAATCATTTTTGATGGTTGGGGTTAGGGGAAAGGGCTAGGAAATGCATCATGTCAATGAGATGTCCCCTCGATGATACAAAGACAAGTGTGTGTCATTTTGCAGAGCAAAAGGGAGGATATTAGAAATAACTAGTGTGTGAAGATTGTAATACTTGAACATACATTTTGTAAGTTACTCTTGCAATTGTACTGCAGGCTTCCATTTCTTGTGTGACTCTTTAAAATTGTGTTGTTTTTATTTATTTTTGCACATATTAACCTCAGTTCAGCACCAATATGAGACTTGTTTTATGGTAACTCACAATGACCAAAAAAGATAATAACAGCATCATGACCCTGTGAATTAGGGAGTTTCCATGCCTTGATCAGTAAGTGAACAGACATGTTTCTAGCAATCAATCTTCTTTGCTATATTTGAGTCTATATATGATATTGTATGTTCTGAAACGTGATTGGATGCACAACAATATTCACATGGGCTATGAAGCAAGACTAACTTGGTAAACATACTCAGTAATGACGCACAACATCACTTGACTTTATCAAACTCATTTAATATCTTTCTCAGCCCTCCTCCATAGTTCTTCTCATAACCCTACAAGACTCCACGTGGGAAGGAAGGAAAAAGATGGGGAGCCGGGAGACTTGAGAAATTGCATAGAAAGGGTGTGACAGGGCAAACATTGTTTATCTGGTTGTGTGCAGAAATAGCAAAGGGTAAACATGAGCTACCATGGGAAGTTCCCTCATTGCGCTATGCCGCTAATATAAACACAACTAGTACTTCATGATGTACCCGTTTCCTTTCGTATGATGACCAACATGGCATTATTGATTGATAAACATGTCATTAACACAACTAGGTGAGGTGCTTAATCCATGTATTCTTTGTCCATTTGCTTTTTAAAACAAACTAAAACAAAACAATACATTGTTTGTTTTTTTCAATACTTTTTCCAAAAATGAAAATGAAAGAATGAAGAGTCATGAGATGAGATTTCTGATTTTGTGCATAACACTCAGATCTCTCTCTCTCTCTCTCTCTCACTCACACACACACACACACACCAAGGCCCTGATCCACTAAAGGTTTGCGTAGTTTATGCGCCGTGCTAAAAATGAAGTAAACAAGGAACGTGTAATCCACTAAACACGCGCAGATGGGGGAATTCAGTTCTAACTGCACTGCTAACCAGATTGCGTCCCGGTGCGCCGATGGTTTTCCCACGTACGTAAATGAGCTCATTTGTATACATTTGGCAGAGAAATTGCCCACCTCTATTCAAATGATACTCATTGATAAACATTGTCTTTGTCCACATTTAGCTGGTTATTTTCCCCCTCCCGGTGTAAAAAATGTGAGAAAAAAATCTGTCCACACTGCCTCGTTTGTTTAAAAAAAAAACAGCGACAAAAACGCACACAAACGGAGAAGTGCGTTTTAAAGCTCACTTACATGCATGCCAAGCCTCTAGGCAGCAGTAGTTAGACAAACACTGCTCGTCTCTTGACTGCTTTGAGATAATTTCCTTTTTCTCACAACTGTTAATAAACTGCTGTGTTCTTGTTTCAAATCCATTGCCATTTGTGGTAAATCATGCGCAAATTTGCTACCAAATGTCAAACTTTGTGGCCGTGTATGCCCTGGTGTATCATTAGAACAATATTGTTAATGAAAAGGACAGGGAGCAAGCGGCAGGTGCAGATGTGGAGCAATTTTTGGTGCGGTTAGGTGACGCAACACATTCTTAGACTGCGTTCACACTGCAGCTCAATTCCGATTTTTTCACAAGTATCTGATTCATTTCATGCAGTGTAAATGGTGCAATTCAGATTTTTTTCACCAGACATGAGTCTCTTTCGTATGTGGATATAAATTGGATATGTATGTGATGCGTCTGCACTGTGAACGCTCATCCGCACGCATTTGATTCATACGTCATCAAAAGCCTGATATGCGCTCTACGCGGGCAGCAAAGAGTGCTTGGAAGGGAGACTACTGACACATCTGTGAATATACAAAGCTGTTTTGAGTAATAGTGTTAACTTTTTATTTGTCTTAAATGTAATCACACTTGAAACATGAAGCTTAAAGTTGACATTTGTGGCGACAGTAGAAATTCAGCCCTGCAGACAATTTATCACACACGTCAATGACGCGACGTCATCTTCAATGAAATTAAGATATTGAGGATTTCTCCAAAATATTTCTACCTCTTCCAACCTCGCTACTCTTGGCATTATGAAATGGAAAAAAAATTGTTTAACACTGACGCTCGAGGAAGCCGAGGACAGCAACCAAACATGAACGAGCGTGAAAACACTCCACCAATCGGGAGCGGGCGTTCGTAATTTGCATAATCTATGCAGGTAAAACACATTAATCCAACTCCTAACACGTCCGCGAAAGGAGTCCACCAGCCGACCAATCAGTAGCGCGGGTTGGCACAGCTAAATTTGCATATGGCACTGATAAAGGTCGCTTGCCTCTGTGGCTTGGCTGGCAGTAAAATGTTGCAAGTCGGGTTAATTCCGTGATGTTGTTTTGGGTGTACGTCACTCAACGTGTGCTCTTTGCGCATGCAAGTCGCATCACGGGCGCGTTGCATTCACATTGAAGTGGCATTTGTTTTTGTAATGTGAACAGTCCATAAAAAGATCGGATTTAACAAAAAATCTGAATTGGGCATTATGCCCTGCGGTGTGAATGTAGCGAATATTAATGCAATTTTAGATGGGAAAACAGCAGAGAAACGTTACGGTTGATAAAGAATTACAAAAGCAAACTCGTACGACGTCATCACACGGCGCAGTCACTTCCTGTTCGTCTTCTTCTTTTAAATTACTGGTGGATCACATCTCTATGGTGTATACCACCACCTACAGCGGCGGAGTACCCTCTCAATATTAGCAAAAGAAGAATAGCTACTGGTGAGCTGGCACACGCTAAAGCTCAGTACCATTGATGAACGAACGGGAAAATTTGTCAAAATATATGGGTTTCCCAATATAAAAAAGAGAGAGATTTCCAGCTAGTACCCAGTTATTATTTTACTGGTTATTTCCACTTGTTTTGTCGTTTGCAATTCAAAGATGTGAATGCCATCAACATCCATTCAAAGTTTTCATGAGATCAAGAATGATGTTTGTTTGTATATATCTGGAAGTGTCGTAAGGTCACTCGTTAAAGGGGCAGTCATCTAGTGGTGAACTAATAATTACTAAGCTACATAAAAAATGTACAGTGGAGGTTAAGCGGTTAAGAAAATGGATGGATGGATGGATGGAACCTCAATTTATCAATCAACAGACCACAGATTCAACGGACAGAAAGCTTGAGTCTCAGTTAGTTTTTGCTCATCCTATTATTATCCACTGGACTGTGTGACAACGTTGACCAGAAGAGACCCTAAACATACACTGTCAGACTTTGCTGCTGTCTAACAGACAAGGCAATTCCCAGCTCGTATTATTTTGGGACTCCGTGGGAACACACTTATATTTAGCACCGAAAGGGAGAGTAGGCATAATAATCACAACTCTTGTCACCAGACTCCCAGAGCTAGATGGTGCTCTGAAGGAAAACTCTCACCCAAAAATCAAAACCCATAAATTAATGCTGTTAAATTCAAACCCCAATTCCCGTGCGTGTGTGTGTGTGTGTGTGTGTGTGTGTGTGTGTGTGTATATATATATATATATATATATATATATATATATATATATATAGTGCTGCTCAAAAGTTTGTGAACACTGCATACATGGTCAGATGTTTTGTATAAAATATTAAAATAACCTTATTAAATGTTTAGCCATGCCCATTGAAAATAATGGACTTCAACAAAAATAATGATAATATTGTCATTCATTACTGAGCAAATGTTGATTTAAGAAAAACTCATTTTCATGGGTGCAAAAGTATGTGAACCTCATGAATTGAATTGAGCATGAATTATTAACCACATTGCACTTGAAAATAGTACGCCAAACGTTGACCATATCTAGATTCAGCTAACTTTCCTGTACCTCAACATGTTCATTTTATGATATAGTGTCAATTTGCTACTTTGAATTGTGCAAGAGTTACAGAGGCAGATTTTGTTTGCTTAACAGGAAAGGCCCATTGCTGTTTACGATTTCCTTTCTGTACAAGTGACTAAAAACTAAATGCAAGTCTTATGAGGATGATCCACATAATATGATTTCATAATGTCATTAGTCCATTATGTGATCACAAGCTGAAACTAAACTACATCACTAGTTCATATCCACTTCCTCACATTACAGCGTGTATAAATAAAATACCTGTTAAAAGCTACATCCATAAATTGTATTTGAAGAATACACTCAGCATTGAGCGTTAGTTATCCTCCCCTGATGTTTGCTGGTTAGTAATACAGTATAATCTAAATATTGAGAAATTAAGAAAGAAATGACACTCATGAAGTTCATTAAAATTCACTACGACTTTTTTCACCTGGGTATTATAGCAATAATCACAAACTTTAAAGACATGTGTTCTTAAATCCAACTGAAAACCTTTTTAAGAAATAATCATTGACCAATTTATGTTTTCTTTAGAACACTCCACTGAATGAATACTTTTACTACACATTTAGGTGTGTCATTATTGAGCAAAGTAGTTATTGTTTAATTTTCTGTGAAAAAGACACATCTTAATCACTCTAAGCAATTTGATGCACCAATATGTTCATACTTTTTTTCCTATATGTATTTATATGTTTCCCCTATATTATTTATTTGGTTGTTACTAACCTAACTATGAGATTAAAAAAATAATAATTTCCAGTTTAATACGTTTTGTAAAAACTATGTGGACGTACGCCTCAATTGTTATTTACGTCACAACGCATTCAGTGCATAATGGCGTAGAATGTCGGCTGGCTTCTGCCTAGCAATATGAAACGCCTATAAAGAAAGCAAGGTAAGTCTCCGTAGCGTTACTAAAGGGACGATCCAAACTCTTGAATGTGTCTGGTGAATGACGAGAGCTCGGCGTCTGGATAGATTGACTCTTCCGATCGGATGTTGGTTCTTTAAGAACGCTACAAGGCCTTGCTTACCTTTCTTTATCCTGTCTTTATAGGCGTTTCACATTGCTCGCTATTGCCACTATTCTACGTCACTACCCACTGAATGCGTTGCTACATAAATAACAATGGCGGCGTACGTCCAAATAAAGTTTCTACAAAATGTGTTAAACTAGAACTGATTAACCAAATAAATAATATAGAACAAACTTGTCATTAAAATTGGGGTTCCTAATAATGTGCTGCCCCCACCTTAGTCCATGAATCAATTTTTTGTAAGGGCCAGGTGGTCCTAAAGGCCACAAGACTGAAATGTGGGTGGCCGCTCAACGATAGGCTTGACTGGAAACGCAGGACAGCATCCACAGTATACAAGGATACACATTTATTCACTTCCTTCCAAGGTGTGCTCCTTTTAACAGCTGCAATAAACTGCTGCAGATGCTTTAAAGGACCACTCCGGCCATGATGGCCCATTTTCCACTTATAAACTGTATTTTTTCATCAGGAAATTGGCATTGCATTTCCAATTTCATCCATTTGTTTCGGAGAAATTAGTAGATAACTAACTCAGAAAGAAACGCCCAGTTTTAATAGCCATTACAGCCCCGCCCCCCTCCTTCTTCCCATGCAATGGTACACATCACTTCGGGGACCGGACATAATTGTACGTACACAATTGTACGTACACAATCGTTGTAAATGTATATCGCTAATAATGTCCCAAAATTTTGTGGCTATTAGTTACCGGTTTCATACACTAGATGACAACAGAACGTGATAAAACAAGCCAGGAAACAATATTACGATGCTTGCACTTCCTTAAGTGACGTCAACAGGGTGAGATGCGGAAACAGGCAGTTTTCGCCCGAAAATTGGGCAGGCCAAAATGTGTCAAATGTAGTCATGTAAAAACGTGTTAAAGCACTACAGTTTTTTAGGGGGGTGAATTTTAGTGCTGACATCATTTTTACGTAGAGATCTTTCATATAAATGATTCAAGTGTCCCTTAATAGTCTATTGTTTTCAGGGTTTTTTTCTGTTCTGCAGTGAGCTCTGCAAAAGTAGCATAAAAAAAAAGAAAATTTTTTTTTTTTAAGTTTTTGGCCTTTTGGGCTCCTTGTTTGTCCGAAACTAGCCGGATATTCGTACAACACAAGTATCCGATACAGATATTTGATATTTTCTGAATACAAATATAACACGGATAGAATTCCTTAATATCCGTCTCTTCACTGTTATTGACCAGAGAATCCCACACACAGCCCCGCTTCACAGCAGGCAGAGAGGATCTGTCCCCGTCGTGCTTGTTGCTCGACACAAGTTTGTTGCTTTGACTTCTCCTTATTATTCTTTCGCGCACTCGTATTTAGTTTTGTATACTTGTCAAAGTTACGTGGTGAACTTGTTTTGGAAGATTACGTACATAGGCTGCGCAGTCTGCGCTCTTGACAAGGCATAGCTTCCATGTTTGTAAGCTCTGCACAAGGTTCATCACGCATAGCAATGACGTGATGTCATCTTCAGTCTCAAACGAGGAGTTCGAGTGTCACCTCATTTCCCCATCATATTTCTACCTCTTCCAACCTCGCTACGCTGGCGATATGAGATAAAAATAAAGAGCCTTTTACAATATTTACTTCCGTAAACACTGCCACGTGACGTTGTTTTTTTTGGGGGGGTGGAGGGTTGTTCACATCACTCAATGTGTGCTATTTGCGCATGTGTGTCATATCATGGCCACGTTGCATTTACATTAGAAGTCATATTTGTTTTTGTAATCTGAACGAGTACATAAAAAGATTGTATTTAACAAAAAATCAAAATTGGGCATCATGCTCTGTTGTGTGAACATAGCCTTAGAGTTGTTCCCGTGGACATTTCTGCATCGACCAAGCGGGCCTGTTTGGAGGAGGACCCACTTCCCTGACGGTGTCTTCTTGCAGTGCTTCAACTTATTAAATGGATTCTCACACTATTCTGGTTAACATTGTTTTGGCACCACATACAGTATTCATAAATCACACGTGTCGTGACACATTATGAGAGTGGCATTTCAGCAGCCATTCAGCATTTTTATACTCAGGACATAATTGGTTTGGTGACGTTCAGCAGCAACCAGTTATAACAGTCAAAGAGAAAACCTGAACGGAATTAGTTTGCAATTGCTTATATAAATATTGGCCTAAGCCTCCCATACAGGCATACCCCCCCCCCCCCCGCCCCCACACAAAAAAAAACAGCAGAAGGGGAGTGCCAGAAATAAAGATTATCACTCCTCACCAGAGGGCTATAACAGCAAGCAGTTGTTGTCAATCAATAAGGATCTAGATTTGTGTCTTAATCTCAAACAGGACAGATGAAGTCCACCACCAAAACTATTACAGCAGAAAATTACATCCTTGGCTGTTCATCGGCTGATTAATAAATGCTACAACAACAAACGCAAATCCATTATGTATTTTTATGTACCTGTACTAGCAGCACAAACACCATAACAAGGGTAACAGCAACGCCTTAATATGGTAATGCTTATGAATGATATGAGCAACAGAAAAACTGGGGTATTTTGTAGATATAACAATAAATGTGAAGCCACATTTTTATGTAGCTATATTAGCAGCGCCCTCCTTAAATGTGCCAACATAAGGCACCACAGAACAAATCTAAAGTCCATGAGTAACTCACTCACCATAACGCTAAATTAAAAGCCGCTCGCTGCAGAACATGCATGGGAATCACCTGCCCAGGACCGGTAGTTGGGGACCACTGCTCTAGACTAGCATGAAATACCGGCATTTGTGTAGCCAATATGTGTTTTAAACATCATTACGGCTTAGAATTTATTGGAAGCATAGGAGTCAATGCCAGAGTTACAATTGATGACCGAGAACAAAACACAGCATAGAGCAGGGTTTCCCACACTTTTTCAGCATGCGAGCTACTTGGTATGTTGGTCTGGTCTACCTTCAATAAAAATATATATATACATATATATTTTTTTCTAAATATACTGAGAATTCTACATGTGTACAATATTGTGGTGTATATGTTCCATCAATAGGTGCACTATGAAGAGCAGTATCTAGATGGGGACATAGAGAGAATACGAAGAAATAGAATGACGACGAACGAGTACAGAATCATTGTGGGAATGCGGTTTATGTTGTTTCTAACCGTTATTATTATACTTATTGTGAGGATGCTGGGGACAGGCTGGTTTTGCCCTCCGGTTCGCAGAAGCTGCTCAGCAGTGATGCAGGCCCCCTCACCGCTGGCAATGAACTTTCGCAAAAGAAAGAGCGGAGGTCTAACAGTCTTAAATCCATTAATAGACCGTTCTAATAATACAACATGTAGGCGATTACAATCTACTAAAGTAATAGGGGAATATATATGGATGATTTTGGCCTTGTCGACAGCTGGAGACTTAAAAACCCAAATAAGAAGGAATTTACCTTCTTTTCCGCTGTGCACCGGTCTTTTTCAAGAATTGATTATTTTCTTACAAATAACTCTATTGCTGATAAAACTGTTACAAAAATACATCCTATTATTATTAGCGACCATGCACCAGTCTCCCTTTCCCTACAAGTTGATTATACCTTTAAACCACCACCGACATGGCGTTTTAACATCTCACTGCTAAACGACGCAGAGTTTGACAAAATTATAAGAAAAGAGTGGGCAGACTTTTTGGAAATAAATGACTCTCCAGACCTATCACCATCTCTTCTCTGGGAAGCTGGGAAAGCAGTAATCAGAGGTAAAATTATATCATATTCATCTTATAAAAAGAAACAGGATCAAAAATTTGAAAAAGACTTGGAAGATAAAATTAAACAACTGACGGATGAGTACGCAATAAACCCAAATAACCAAATATGGACTGACTTAAAAAATACAGTTAGACGATATGCTAACTAAAAAGACAGAGTTTATAATACAACAATTGAGATACAACAACTTTGAATATAATAACAAATCAGGTAAATTTCTTGCAAACCAACTTCAACGCAATTGGGAAAAATCTCTTATAACGGCTATTAAAGGGACAACTGGTGAATGCACACAATCACCAGAAGAAATTAATAAAAAAATTTATAACTATTATCGTAACCTATACTCAGAAATTAACAAGCCTAACCCTGAGCATATTGAGGCATTCCTTAGTAGCTTAAATATACCTCAGTTAACTACTGAATATAAAGATATGTTAGATGCGTCACTTACTATAAGCGAGTTGTACAGTGCTCTAGATAGTATGCCTAATGGCAAAGCACCTGGCCCGGATGGTTATCCGGCTATATTTTTTAAGCACTTCTGGTTAATGCTTGCTCCACTATTCTCAAGAGCAGTAACAGAAATCAAAACTAATGGTTACATACACCCACACATGAATACAGCAGCAATTAAACTTTTATTAAAGCCAGAAAAAAACCCCACCCTTCCATCAAGTTACCGTCCGATCTCACTAATTAACACTGATATTAAAATTATCACTAAGGCTTTCACATCTAGACTACAAACAGTAATCTCGACAATCATTCATAGCGACCAAACAGGCTTTATTAAAGATCGTCACTCTACTAATAATATTAGGAGGCTCTTTAACCTTATTAGCATGTCACAGCGGCATGATAAAAAGGCAGTTATTATATCATTGGATGCAGAAAAAGCTTTCGACAAAGTTAACTGTTCCTTCCTCTTTGCTGTTTTAAATAAATTTGGCTTTGGGAAATCATTTATCCACTGGGTATCAGTATTATATGATGCTCCTAAAGCTACAGTTACTACTAATGGGATTATATCTCAGAGTTTTACTCTACAAAGAGGCACAAGACAGGGATGCCCACTGTCCCCTTTATTATTTGCAATATTTATTGAGCCACTTGCATTAGCCATACGCCAGGAAAGAAGGATTCAAGGAATTCACTCTGGGGTAACAGAACATAAAATTTATCTGTATGCCGATGATATTTTACTTTATTTAGAAAAGCCTGCTATTTCGTTAGGGGAAGTATTTAATTTAATAACAAAATTCTCACAGTTATCAGATTATTCTATTAACTGGACAAATTCAACACTTCTACCTATTACAGAAAATTCATGGAACCCTGCAAGCCAGGACCCACACTACTCATTTCCTATAGATAATTTAAAATACTTAGGCATAAAAATCTCACCTAAATTAACTGATTTAATTCATTTAAACTTTTCTCCACTTCTGGATAACATTTATAGTGACTTGGAGCGTTGGAATAATCTTCCTATTTCTCTAATAGGACGAATAGCCACCATAAAAATGAAAGTTTACCCAAAATAAACTATTTTTTCTCAATGATTCCATTTAAACCTACGGCTAACTGGTTCCAGTTGTTGGACTCAGCCGTTACAAAATTTTACTGGAATAAAAAAAAAGCAAAGATTAGTCTATCTACTCTTCAGAAAAGTAAATCCAAAGGTAGTCTAGAGGCACCAAACTTTATGTACTACTATGTAGCTAACCAGCTACAATATATCATTCTATGGACACAACCCAACAGAGATACTAACTGTTTGCTGGAACTAGAACAGAAGGATTGTAATAACCTCAGACTTCTAGATTTACTCTTTATTACAACATCAATTCAGCGACATAATTGTTTTAAAAACCCAATGATTTCCGCCACCCTAACTGCCTGGTGGAAAGCACTAGAAATTTCAAAAGCCCAAGTGGAGCCCTGTGGGCTCTCTCCCCTATGGCATAACCCCGACTTTCAACTTAACTCTTTCACTGCCACTGACGTTTAAAGACGTCAAGTAAAAACCTACGCTTCACTGCCAATGACGTCAAAAGACGTCATCCAATGATTTTTTTATTTTTTTTTGAAACGGGTAGAGGAAACCCTTCCGCATGTCTGATGAAAGTTTCAAGTCTGTCTGTTGTGCCTAATGACTATTTTTGGCCCCTAGAGGGCAGCGATGACTCTCTTTTGACAAGATCGGGTGGGCGTCAGTAGAGGCGGAGCTAGAGCGTCGAGCAGGAGATGAGAATGGAAGACAAAGGAAAAATGGCGGCCGGTCGCGAGGAGCTCACACCCGAGACGTTTTTTTCAAAGACCAAAAGCATCGCTGAAAAAGCACATTGTTGACGATGATCATCATAGATGATGAAGATGAGGGTGACTCCGTGGTTGGAAAGCATTGACGCGGCAGTAGAAGACGTTAGATGGAGCTAGATGGAGGAGGGAACGGGCAATGGCGAGCGTTTGCAAGCAGCTCTACACTTACAAGACGAAAGGCATCGACCAACGCTAAAATAGTGCATTGATGACGACGGTGATTATCCTCGATGATGATGAAGGTGAATCCGAGCTTGACGGCGAAATTGGAACCGCTGACGCGGCGGCTATTACGGTGTTGTAACGCGGAGCGCAACCGAGCACGCACAGGCGGACGTTCGATCGGACGACGGAGAGTGCCCCGAGTCCAATGCATATTCATCGGAGGAAGTGTGTACAGTCTGCTACTTGCTTTTTATTCCCCGGAAAAAAAGGCCGTCAAGAAAGTGTAACGTTTGCACGCAAAACGGACCAATGTGAAAGTGAAAGTAAACTGTGTGCGAGTCCTGGCGTCTCCTTGTACGCAGGAGAGCGTTACAAAAAGAAAAACTGTATTTGAAACATCCACATAATTGTAAATAGTACCAAAGTTGCACACATTAGTAAATAGTTTGCGAAATTGTTTTGTCAAATTGTTACACTGTTGAATGGAAATAAACGCATTTTGCAATCAAAAAACACTTTTTCATTGTTGGTGAAAGCGTTTTACAGAAGTAAAGCACTATTTAGGTGTTTGTGGCATCATTCATGGACAAAAAGAAGTGTACAATTCACTAGAGTGCATGAAATAACGTCGTTTCACAAAAAGCTCTTTTTCTCCGTTTTTTGTTTCAAAAGAGAGAATTTCGGTGAAAGTAACCATTTTCTATTGTTGATTACTGAAGAACGGAATAAGGTAGAAACAAACTTTTTTTTTCTGATGAAAGCTGAGAGTCCAATCTTTCATTTGGTAGTATGTGTGTTTCCATAGTCCAAACACAACATTTTCTGTGGACCTTGAAAGATCACTCTAAATGCTTAAATCGGCTGGCAAGTGGGGACAACCCGTTTCTGAAAACGTCTGGCAGTGAAAGAGTCAATTAACAAGCAATCGTTTTATTTAGGTGTGTGGAAGCAGAAAGGAATTACACATCTCCACCATCTCTTCTCAGATAATATGTTTATATCATATACATCCTTGCTCCAAAAATATAAAATAAAAAACTGAATTTTTTTACATTATCAACAAGTTAAAAATATGATAAAGAAACAAATTCCAACACTTCGGGGTACGCTCCAACCGCCTGTTTTAGCTAAAGATATTACCAAGCTTTCTCCGACAACAACAAAAAAACTTTCAAAAATATATAAGTTACTTTCATATACTGATAAAATGTCTTTACCCATCTTGAAATGGGAGACAGACTTGTCTATAGCTCCGGAATCTGACTTTTGGATTCAAGTTTGTGAAAACGCATTTAAAATGACAAACACACAAATTTACAACTCATCCAATATAAAATTATTCATAGAACATACATTACTCAATATATGATGAAGAAAATGTGACTCTCAGACTCCGACATTTGTCTCCAGTGTTAACAAAACACTACATACACTTATTTTCATGCTTTATGGTTATGTACTCCGGCTATGTATTTCTGGACTAAAGTCTTAGAAAAACTTTCCGCTATCTTAGACTTTAGGATACCTTTATCTTCAAACTTGTGTTTGCTAGGTGACCCAACAACAACTGACTTACCACATAAACAATTTCAATCTACACTTGTAGCCCTTACTATCGCAAAAAAAAACAATTCTTGTTAACTGGAAAAATACAAACAAAATGAATATCGACCGACCAATGGTCTAACGTCCTCATAAATCACATTTTAATGGAAAAAATATCTGCCTCAAATAAAAACCAAATATCAAAATTTATAGAAACATGGTCTACGTATATAGAATATTTTAACCTAATTCTGGTTACTCAATTCTGCCTGTTAGCGAGAGCCACCACATCGTGATAACTTACATAGATGTTTCTGTATTTGGCAATTTGTACCTAATGGTTGTGTTTTTATAGTCAGGAAACCAGTTGCTGCCAACAGGATCGAGCAGATTCACCTCCAATGGGTACTAAGGGTTAATATTCGGATTCACTGCATGCCAGGGGGTTAATTCTATAGGTGATGTTCCCCCCTGGCTGGGCGTGGGCGGGTCTGCCCCTCTGTTGGCTGCTGGGTGGCGGCTGCGTCTTGGCCGTTCCCTGGGTCTCTTGGGGGGTGCTGCGTTGCGGGACTCTCCCTGGTGTCCGGGGCGGCGTCGCCCCGGCGCGGTCCGTCGCTCTGGGCCAGGCGACGCGGTTCGGGGCCTGTGGGCCGCCGGGGTGCCCCGTGGTTCCCTTTCCCCTCCCCCTTCCTCCCCCCTTGCTGCCTCTCTCTCTTCGCCTCTCCCCACCCGTCTTCCGCCTCCCTGTCCCTTCTCCCTCGTCACCCTTCCTCCTCCTCTCCCCCTGTAGGAATTATTTTGGAGGATTATTATACATTTGCCGTGTTGAAGTAAATTGCCTCTTGGGAAACACAAGTCAACGTAATAGTGTAGTAATTTCTGTTTATGATTGCTATGTATTGCAAAGGAGTGTTATTGTATTTGGTGAAGTTGCAAGTGGACGACTCAGCTGCCGAGTGGGGACAACTGATAAGAAGACGTGACGCACGTCAACGCCAGGGTCCCTGGACTTGCATGCCGCATTAGAGAGTGTGAAGTGAGATAGGAGTTGTTTTTCTCTTTCTGTCATGTAATCAGATGCCCCGATTAATACATATAAGGGGACTATTTGAATGATGAACCAAGAGAGACTCTGTACCGATCAAACTAAGGCTGCAGTTTTCTCTTCCTCATGAGTAATAAATTTGGAACCAGATGCTTCTTCTCTCTTTATTTGATAAATGTCTACATCTGAACCTGACACCCCCTCTCTCTGCGGTCCTGCCGCTGCCTCCTGCCCTCCTTGTCGTCTCCTTCCCCCGCCCCTTCCCCCTCCCCTCTCCCCTGTCCGCCTTTCTCCCCCTCCCCTGGGCCGGGGGCTCCATCCGTGGCCCGGGTCTCGGCGCACCGGGGGCCGGGAGGGCGGCTGGGTTGGTGTTGCGCCCGCCCTGCTCCGGTGGATTTCCTGGCACCTCGGGCGGGCCCCAGTACGCGGGGGTCCCGGTGGGTGGGGGTTTGGTGGGCCGGTGTGGTTCCTGGCGGGCCTGCAGTGCCCCGTCCTGCTGCGTTGGGTTGGGGGCGCGGGCCGCGTTGGGGTGGGGGGCGCCCCTGCTCCTGGGTTTGCTCTCCGGCCGGTGGCCCCTGCGGGGCCCGGGGGTCGTCCTTTGGCGCTGCCGCGGCCTGGGGGGCCCTGAGGTGTTGCGCTTGCTCTGTCCTGGCGGGGGTCGACGGCTCCCTTCTTTGGTGGAGATTTTCATGCATGCCCGATCCACCACACCAGCATCTATCGAAACTCAGACACAATCTTCCTCAGGTCATTGAATCGGTGGAGGCTGGTGTCTGTGGATCTCACTCTGCTTCATCTGTCCTTCCTTCCTTTCCTCAGTCTCTTCTTTGGTCTCTTGAGGTCTCCCTGATTTGTTGAAATTTAGATGTCTCTGGGCTTGGTGAAGGACTCTGGTTGGTGGCCTGGTGGGTGGTGTCTGGTCGGTGCTGGATTTCACTTTCCTTTCTTTTCTTTGGTTCTTCCTCAGTTTTCCTGACGGCCTCACGACTCTGGCTGGAAGTGTTCAGTTTAGGTGAACGGTATGGGATTTTTTTTCAATAGGTTTAGGTGAACTAATGAATACACACTCACTCGCACCCACGCTCACACACGCACATACACATAATCACCCACATACAAAAAAAATAAAAAATTTAAAAAATAAATAAATAAAAGGAGAGCAATGATGATGACATGTCAAATCGGTAAAATTACCGAATGAACAATACTGAGCTCTCCAGAAAAAGAAAAAAAGAGCGGAGGTCCACCGCCAGCTGAGTGGGGCCTGTCTCGCTGCCAAGCGGCTTCTGACAGTCGGCGGGCTCTGAAGAAGGACTGCCGGGTGCGAAGTGGCAACCGAGTCTGCCGAGCAGACGCTGAGAATAATGTAATTATGCCTGTTGTAATGGCATTTGTATATAAAGGTGGCATTTGGTAGTCACCTATTGAAACTAAAGAGCGCAAAAGCATGTGTCAATATTTCGTCAGGTGCAGACATAAAATACAGTATGCAGACCGAAGCAGAAGCGCTTGGAATCAGGCGAGCCTTGGCCACGCCCACCAAAATCCGCTTGTTTGATGCTGGGCTGACAGTAGACCATCTTGTGGAGCCTGTAATTCTACAAACAAAGTGGAATTTTGTGAAAAATTCTTTTCAT
Source organism: Vanacampus margaritifer (assembly GCF_051991255.1). Classification (NCBI taxonomy): domain Eukaryota; kingdom Metazoa; phylum Chordata; class Actinopteri; order Syngnathiformes; family Syngnathidae; genus Vanacampus; species Vanacampus margaritifer. The sequence continues at coordinate 4,223,700 of NC_135436.1, read as the reverse complement.
ACAGTATTAGGGCATCCAGAGGATGGATGATGTCATCACTGCAAAGCTCATGTCAGGGGATCTTTAAATAACTTTTTACCTATTTTAGTGATGTGACATCAAATCTGTATGCAGATAGTTTTTTCCAGTAACAACTGATGATCAACTAAGTCAAAAGCAGCACTGAAATCCCAAAATACTGCTCTCGCTGTTTGTCTGTTGTCAATGCAGGATAGCTACTTCAGTAATTTCTGTATAGTTCTGTTACAATCTAATATTTTTAGAATCGATTAATTTATTTATTATTCAATCGATTAATCGACTAATCAGATTTTTATTTTATTTTGCATTTTTACCCCTGATTGCTGTTTATTAACCAGTCATTGGTTGTTATTTCGTACTTCGTATTTGTATAGTGATTACAAAAAAGAAATCAAACTATTTGCTTTCGCCTCAAACTCAACTCGGATAAATCCGACTTCTGACCATCCTCAAATGCAGCATATATTATGTAATCATGTCAACCCGCGTGACAAGCTGTGCTTCCATTGGACAAAAATGACAAGGGCGGAATGCATAACAAAACCCAGAAATAGTGGAAAACGTGAAATTCTGACGTGCTGCATTACTGATCTGCATATTTGTGGCATTATTAGATGCAAGATATTTTCGAACGTCAAGAGCAGCTCATTCAATGGAGGTTCCGCGACGCTGTTTCTTATCTTGTAACAGCGTCGTTGATTGCGTGCAGTAATCCAAAGGAGACGTTGTGCTCCGTGTGTCCCAACCCACAACATCCTGATAGCAGCGTGGCTAGACAGAATACGGGGGATTATAAATGAGTCAGCACAATATTAGGCTCGATGCTTGGCTACTGTGGCTTGTTAAGCCCAAAAAGGCGCTATTGTCCTGCAGTTGGAGCGGACCAACTGTGGTTTGTATTCAGACTACAAAGCAAACTGAGTGAGTTTGGAAGCGGACAGAGACCACTTCAAAAAGTGGGTCCACTTATTTGGTCCGTACTTAGATTTGTTTGTGTGTATTCAGACCTGCACAAAATTTCCAGATCAGCATGGGAAACAAATTGCGGTCCATTTAAAGAGGACCAAACAGTGCATGTCTGAATACACCCTTAATCTTACATAAACTCGTTTAAAGTATAAGAGTTGTTTACCATAATTTTTCTGTTGCTCTATGGAATTTCTATAATATTGTCTTTTAGAGTATAGATAGTATTCACTGACGTCACGGGATCGCGATTCCGCCTCTCACGTTGGAGCAACTTTCCAGCGGACTAAGCTGTGCTTCTATTGTGTTTACTTTTCACCAAATGTTCTTTTGTCATTCTTTTGTTTTGTTCTAACGTTACTTGTGTAAGCAAGACGTATGCGTAGACTTGTTTGGAATACAAGTATTTGCCGATGTTACTGCCCGCAATGATGGACTACATGGCAACGTATGCTCTGATGTAGGATGGCTCCCAAAACACGGACATCCTTGCGTCTTCTGTACTTTCGGCTTTTATTGGTTGCTATGTACATTATCATTTGTGAATTTGAGGTGAAGAATCTCTGGTTATTTTTAAATCAAGTAGCTAGTTCCCTGACCGCTAGCATGTTACAACAAAAACAACAAGTGCTTAATGTGCCCCAGCCCACCACGGGTAGCACGGACAGTCAAGCAGGGTGATATTCCTCCAAAACGCATGCAGATGTTGCCGTGCGGATATAGGCTCCTTCAGTGGTATCTGACTCCCTGAATAAAATAAAAAGGTTTAAGCCGATTAAGTGTCAAGATGATGATATACCATGAACGCTGTCATATATTTGACTTTTTTGTGCAACGTGTCATGGGATAAAGGGCCCTGTTCGTTTATGACTTATTTCCTGGACTAAATTGTGCTATAAAATGCCCATGGTGTCGTTAAGTATTGACATAATTTAGATAGTGTTCACCAATGTGAAGCGGTTTGTGAAAATCCGGAATACATGAACAAAATGAATAAATCAGTAACTTTTAGTAAACACGAACTCTCCTCAGCATTTGCTTGTGTTGTTTTGCTTGCTGTTTGCCACACCATAGACCTACTGGGTCGATAGGTGGGGGTCGGTGACGTCATGTGAATACTATATACAAAATAACAACAAAACTACAAAATAAACTGGAGACTAAGGTAACTTGCTAGTTTGTTAGAGTTTTACAGCAAATAGTGACATTGTTTGGGCATGCATGGTGACATCAGGTACGTATGACTGGCTGCCCTGTACGTCAATCAAATTTGACAATTTTCATGATGGATGATGATGATGAAGGGCTGACGAATACAACGATAGGCCGTCTTTTTATTATACATTTTGTTTGTGGCGATATAACTCAAAGCCAAAATTTCAACTGCATTTGTGTTGTTGCAGCCTGCCAAACAACAAAACTCGTCAATTCTGCAGGAGGGAGTGTTGTAGTGCAATTCAGGGACATTTTGGACTTGCAGAGGGGCCAGAAGAGGTTACCAGGGTTAAGAATCTTAGCGGTCCAACTAAAGCCTTTTGGAGCGAGTCCGTATTAATCTCTCCTACACCCCCAACAAAATATTAGCTTCAGGTTCAGGCCGATTTACCTCGCCTGATAATGTGCCCAACAGTTCTGCTAAACTATTTATTTATTTGTTTATTTATTTATTTACTTACTTATTTATTGTCAACATACAGTTCATGGAAGCAATTATATTCTCCCGTACTATCTTTATGCTTTGTTCTTGTTCTTCCCTATTGATTACCTAACATCATTTGACTTTTAGGATCTTTTCAGAAAAGGTTTCCAACGATTGCCATGGTTTATGATCATTAAATCATGGTTCCCTGTGAGCATTAATTTATACGAATAAAAAAAACGAGTATAGTGTTTTTAACTTAATCCATCTATTTTCTATTGGTTACATCTTATTCTCACTTGTAAAAAAAAATTGCTCAAAACTAATTACATCACAATGCTGTGTTTGATCTCATCATTCTTTCTTTTTGTCAAAACAAAACAAAAATGTGCTAACAATACAGTACAAATTAGCTTCCCATGGCCGTAATATATGAGCACCAATATTGGATTGCCAAATGGACAGTAATGTGATTCTTTTCACACCTCCAATTGTACTACTCAGCCACACCCTATACGTTAGTGGGGTGAGTTAATACTTTTGGACTATCCTAGATTATCCACCACATAAGAGCCTTAGCTCTGGCTAGGAGTACCAGAGTGCTGTAACCATCCCCTTCAACATTCAAAAATAAAATCAAACACCATAATCTGATTTCAGATGAAAGAGTTGTACAACACGCAAGGGAAATTACAAAATTACAAAAAAAGTAACTATAATGATGCCTTGTCTTGTCTAAAAATTTAATTACATAACTGCATACAGTATGTTTTCCAGTGGTGATTAAAGAAAACTTCCAGTGATTAATTCATATTTCAGTAGCTCACCTAAATTTCAACGCCAGTCAAAAGCATCCAACCCTAACACCTTTATCAAGCTCCAAAACAACTGCTGAATCAATGCCTAGTTCCAGTGCAGTCCACTGGATAGACTTAACCCTAACTTTGTATGAAGGCCTGCTCTAGAAAAGGTGTTTTCAAAAGCTGTAATAGCAGGATTGCCTGTTTGACGAAAACCCTAACCCCACAACATCAAATTCAAAGATCTATTTTATATATTTTTTGAAATAACTAAAATGATTTACAAATAAAAATATTTGACACAATAAACATTGTTTTCATGAGCGCATACCTTGCAAATATTATGGCCTAAATTTCCATTTTAATTTCAGGCTGTAGTTCCAGTTTCCTCCTGTATCTTGTTATCAGTCCACATCTGAAATAGTTTTACTTTCTTTCTTTCTTTTTTCTGGGAGTCTTCCATCTCATCATCTGATACGAAATTCATCCATACAGCCTTCCATCCATTTATCCTCATTAGCTCATTCACTCCCAGCCATCTTCACTGAAGCAACCCCATTCGCTCCCGGCTGTTTTACTGGATGTTGACTGATTTTGCAAGGTCCACAGAATATTCTGTTCTATTGCTATGAAAATATGGATTCTACCAAAAGAAAGATTACGCCCAATTCAGACTGACTGCGGAACGGACAAGGTGCTTTTTCCGTACGGCATCTATACGGACGCAAGAATAGAAAGAATTCAAGTCTGTGTGTCAATTCACACCAGCTGCAGTGCGGTGCAGAACGGATGCAGCGCTGAAGAAGGTTTCCGCAAGCGGTCTATTTTTTTCCGGACGCCGCATGCGGATTTTCATGAAGCTGAATAAATTACATGAGCCGGACAGGAAGTTGAACATCAGCATCAAGGTAGATCCGGTATATTTCAAAATAAAACCGTGTGCGAACTTATTTTTTGGGGGAGGGAAGTTTGCTACATAGCATGACATGAGTCAGACATTTAAGACAAAAAAAAACAAACAGCTCAGAATAAATTAAACATGACAAAATAACACTATTTAAACACAAAACGTACTTACCACTCATGGTAGAAGAGCCATGGTAGAAGTCCCAGAAATAATGTCCAAAAGCATATCAATCTGACAACAGGCAAGTGTGGCTATTGTTTACCAATAGGACTTCAGATACATGATTGTTATTGCGTGAACTCAACTCTCCAGCGTGAATCCTTGTGATCTTGTGGTCTGGCGGGTGCAAATTTCCAGACACAGACAGCTCACGCAACGCACGCGGTGTGAATTGCAAACACACCGCGTCCGTTCCGCAATCAGTGTGTTAGAGTGTCTTATTTCATCAGGAAAAAAAGTATATTTGTATCGGTTTCTGTTTTGCAGCAATCAGCATTAGAAAATAGCTAAGTTTCATAATTATTCACAAACCTGTTGAACACACTAGGAAAAAGTGCTTGTTGCAACATGGCCCTGGCCCTGGCTGATCTCTTAATAGTCTGCTGCCACTTGCTGGCCGTTTTTTGTCATGACTACCATTGTTCTAAGTGACCTCTTCATGTCAGAAGCTGTATCAAAGCCTTCTGTATGCTCTTGCATTAAAAAACAACCAAAAAAACAAATTATAAATGTCGTTTTGGGAGTGCAGGACAAAGTATTACAAAACGTAATTATACGTTTTGGGGTTTGAATGAGTTAGAGTCACGGGTGTGCTGGGCTACCCCAGCTGTCTTCGGGCGAGAGGTTGGATACACCCTTGTTTGGTTGCCAGCCGATCACGGGGCAAAGAAAATGTCATTTAAAAAATAATGAGTTACGGGAACTCTTGACCTCCCGTCTTTTGACTTTAGAGCTTCCACGCTAGTTACATTACTGAATGATAAATTTTTTAGAATCAAAACTGCAACCAATAAAATGTCAATTGAATGTCAAACCCTATCTTTCCATCGTTACGCTAGTATGAAATTATCTTGTTTGTGTGTGTGTGTGTGTGCGCCCAACATGTGTGTGTTTGAGAGGGGGAGAAGCCAACGAGAGTGTTAAGAGGTTTGGCCAGAGCTCTTTGAAGGTCCATTCTATAAAATTCTACAGCCGTAAAATTAATTTCATTGTTGCTTAGTACTCACACTATGTCAGGGCTCAGTTTCACATGATTCTGGGGGGTCCACATGTGTGTGAGCTTGCACACTGACGCTCCCTGGGGGTCATAGCTAATTGGACAAATTTGCACAGCAGGGGTGTAGGCACATGCACAGCATGAGAGTTGATTCATCGCCCTCAGGGCTGACACATAAATATGCACACATATGACACATGTTGATGATTCAAAATGTACATTATATTTAAAAAGCAAAATATTCATTTAGCATTAAAGTGATAAAGGTAATTAATCGCTCTAAATGTAAGATAGAATGCATTTATTTAATCACTGCTAACTGTGACAGCTCTGAATTGCCATAAAATTATAATACTGTAAACTATATTAGGAAAATTGCCCCTCAAGTGAGCCATTTGTTGTTGCTGTTTTCTTAAACATTTCCCCTATATAGTATGTGGTTGGGGGTCATGGTTTTAATGTCTTGTTTTTTTTTTTTTGGGGGGGGGGGTTCTCGCATCGATCAAATAGTAATGACTGCTGAGTCCTTGTTTGAAACTAATTTAACATAAGATTAGAATTCAAGACAGTGTGATCCAGAGAAAACATTCAAATTCAATGATAAGTAAGAATTCTTCCCTCAGTGTGTGTCACATTTTGAGAGATCAAATCTTGCGAACAATCTTGAAGGGAAATGAAGTGGCTTGAGCGAAGTTGACTTGTTTTACTGTTGTCTTCAATCTCGTTTTGTTTATTTCTGGAAACTGAAATGACACATAAGCATAAACTACAACTCTATCACGTTACTCAAATACTATAAGCATACACACAAATAACAATATAAAACAGCTGTGCATAATTTGTAAACAATGTAAATGTTGTCTACTGTAACATCACTGGCATTCACAATGCAAGCAAATAACTAAACGTTTTATGACATGATCAGCCTACAACAGGGGCGTCACTAGGTTTCATGGACAAGGCGGGCTTAGCCCCCAGGAGATGCACAGATGGACAGATTTAAAAGCAATACAATAATGTGTATGAATTTGGCTCAAAGCACAGTAACTGGGGGGGGGACAGAGCATTGTCTGACACGTGGCCGTGAAAGGGGGACTACGATGCAGAGTAGGAATAAAGCCAATCAATGGCTAGAGTTTTATTGTCAACAAAAAATCACCTCTGAAAAACAAGGGGAAAAACAAGGCATTGGCAGAGATAAACAACAAAAGGCGCTCCGATAAGGGAGGTAAAAATGGAAATCAAAAAAACACTCACGTGACAAGGCAAAAGGATCATGAGAACAAGGCTGTGACAAACGCTTCAGTGGACACAAGGGTAACACATCGGCACATGACGGGGGAGACGCAGGCTATTTCAAAGATGGGGTTAACGAGGCACTGGTGGGAACAATCAGGGATGACAGCACACAACGAAGGGCAAGCAACCTGAAACGAGATGCATCAGACTTCGAAATAAAACATGAAATGGCTAGGATAACGAGAACAAAGACAGACAAACCACGGTGTAACATTCTCTGTTGCAGCCTTACCCTTTGGAATTCACTCCAGAACGACAACCACAACGTTATTGACCCCTCTGTTTTCAAAAGCAAACTAAAATCACACCTGCTCCGCACTGCCTTCAACCTGTAATAATCGACATAAATGAAAACAGCACCACTCAACACCACCACTCAGTACCATAAAACTGCAACCTCTCATAATTTTCGCCATCTTACACTTCTCTCTATATCCACACTTGGCTTATGGACTTTTGCTTTTTAAGTTTATCTTTTCCTTGCTTCGTTTGATTATGTACGTTTGTCTTTTCTGTTTGTCTGTCTGCTGACTTTTAAACTCCAAAGAGTTATTTTGAAAAGCTCTTAATAAATCAAATGTATTATTATTATTATTATTATTAAAGCTGTTTGCTCTCAAATACTTCTGAAGTCATAGAGATTACATTTTGGTGCATATATGACTACACTGGTTGAAGAAAAATAGTACTCAATGACTTCTAAAATAAATAATCAAGTAATATTAAAGTGTGCAAAAAAACAACAACAAAACAAAATAAATAGCACTTTGTCTCGATTTACAACACGTTTTCCAAATAAATGAATTACAAAAAAAAAATCAACTTAAAATGTCTAATATGGCCGCTTAGGATTTAGGAACAACTTTTAAGTCCAATATGAGGCAGCTACACTCTTATTTTATGCATGGTTCATGTATAAATTAACAAGGTATTAATGGGTAAAATTTGTATTTCTAAAATCTAAACAGCTATATTTGACATTTAGAGTTGAATGTTTGTTTGTTTTGTTTTGTTTTGATATAAGCAGCATGCTCCGTGTTAAAGGGTTAATAAGCAAAAGTGTTTTATAAAATAAATTAAGACAAAGCTCAATTTTTTCTTAACTCATTGAATGCCAGCCATTTGCAGCGCTGTCATCCGCTCAGTGCCAGCCATTTTACAGGATTTTAACCAATTTTTGACAGCCTACAGAATGTTGTGTTCATAACATCAAACAATTCAGAAAAAAAGGATATTGATGCCAATTTTTTTTTTTATCTAACTTTGAAATTATCCAAGTATCTATGTATAATTTAAAAAAAATTCAAAACTATGAAGACTGAGTTATTTACAAATGCGTGTACATGTGTATAGTCATGTGTGCATGTGTGCATTGTCCTTTGTGCAACATGAACACCACAAAATCAGCATGATGCCATCCAAGGACCATCTCGACGTCTGCTACATGATGTGCACAACCAAAAAAAAAAATTAAAAAATCACCATTCACATATTTACTTTTTGCAATGTGAAGAATTTTTATTTTTTTTTACCTTTCTTTACACTGCAACAGGAGGAGCTTGACTGGTTCTGGTGCTGGATTCACGGCATCCAATTTATCTTTGACCATTTCATTTATTCAGTGGTTTTAGCCAAACTGACCTTTAACTGCCTTTAACTCTTTGACTGCCATGGACGTTAAAAGATGTCAAGTAAAAACCTACGGAGGGCCGCCAATGACGTTAAAAGACGTCATCCAATTTTAATTATTATTTTTTTTGAAACGGGTGGAGGGAAGCCTTGGGCAGCTGTGGTGAAAGTTTCAAGCAGATCTAGTTAGCAAGCGGCTCACGCTCGAGCAGTTTTTTTCAAAGACGAAAAGCATCGACCAACGCTAAAGAGCACATTGATGATGACGATGATCATCATCGATGATGATGATGGTGACTCCAAGGTTGGAAGCATTGACGCGGCAGTAGAAGACGTGAGGCGGAGCTAGATGGCTGAAGAAGCTAACAATGGCGACCGGTTTCAAGCAGCTCATACTTGGGAATTTTTTTCAAAGTGAAGACATTTAACATTTTCAATTTGATGTTTTACTGTTTTTGAATTTACTTATAGGCATATCAATGTGATATAATCATGAGTGTTTAAAAGAATACAGTGGGATGGTGATTTTGTGAACTTTATTTGATCTTTGTACCCTCAAATGCTGTTGGAGGGGCAATGTGCATGATGTTGTCAGAGTTTCTTGACACTTAGGGACTGAAGGTCTGGGGTCAGATTTTGATTACTTCTGTTCCCCCAATCAAGAAGGGGAACTGTATAAAGATGTCTGTTTACCATCAACCTTACACCTTTGTTCAATCTAGGAGATGACATGTCTGCCCTTTGTTCAATCATGAGCCAGGAGGAGGAACCTTTTAGCTTTTTTGTATAAATGTGTCGATGTTCTGTAAATTGTCACACACTTGGGGAATCATCACGTTGCATTCTGATGTGATGTCCTGACTGTGTCTTTAGAGGCCTCTAAATAAATTCTTGCAAGAAAACTTCTTCATCAGATCCTGAATACAATTATTTTGGACACGCAAAGATTACACTTAAAATAGTAATCAAAATATTCCTTCAAAAGACGAAAGGCATCGACCAACGCTAAAGAGCACATTGATGACGATGATGGTGACTCCGAGGTTGACGCTGAAGTTGCAAGCGTTGACGCGGCGGCTATGACGACGTCATAAAGGTTCACCGGCTAGCGATGCTAACACCGGAAAACGTGGAGCACAACCAAGCACGCTCAGGCGGACGCTCAGGCGGACGTTCAATCGGACGACGAAGAGTGCCCCGAGTCCAATGCATATTCATCGGAGGAGTGGGTACAGTCTGCTACTTGCTATTCCCCGGAAAAAAAGGCCGTCAAGAAAGTGTAACGTCTGCACGCGAAAGGAGCCATCGCAAGTGAAACTAATCTGTTGTGCAAATCCTGCTGCGTCTCCTTGTACGCAGGAGAGCGTTACAAAAAGAAAAACTGTATTTGAAACATCCACATAATTGTAAATAGTACCACAGTTGCACACATTTGTAAATAGTTTGTGAAATTGTTTTGTCAAATTGTTACACTGTTGAATGGAAATAAACGTATTTTGCAACTAAAAAACACTTTTTCATTGTTGGTGATAGCGTTTTACAGAAGTAAAGCACAATTTAGGTGTTTGTGGCATCATTCATGGACAAAAAGAAGTGTACAATTCACTAGAGTGCATGAAATAACATAGTTTCACAAAAAGCTCTTTTTCTCCGCTTTTTGTTTCAAAACAGAGCATTTCGGTGAAACTAACCATTTTCTATTGTTGATTACTGAAGAACGCAATAAGGTAGAAACAAACTTTTTTTTCTGATGAAAGATGAGAGTTTAATCTTTCATTTGGTAGTATGTGTGTTTCCATAGTCCAAACACAACATTTTCTGTGGACCTTGAAAAATCAGTCAAAATGCTTAAATCGGCTGGCACTGGCGACATCCCGTTTCTGAAAACGTCTGGCAGTCAAAGAGTTAAATTTTATTTTATTTTTTTATATTTTTTACTTATCGTGCATTGCTATCTATAACTCCACATTTACATAATTCATGATCTGTAACACACAAGGAAATAGATAGTATAGGCATCATATGAAATGGGCTGGTGGACAGTGAAAGCGGTCATCTTGAAATTATGAAATTTAGCATGGGACCAAGTTTGTGCTCACCTCGACGGCGACACAGGGCGTTTCAGCTAAACAGCCCTATGATGTTTGCTACGTGGCTTCTTTGGATTAATGTGGCGTGCTAGCTCCATGCCGTTTGCCCACAAAGCTTCATCCGTTGAACAGGTAGGTCAAAGATAACGCGATCACTCGGTGGCTTCCCACGTCTTGACAAATTTCTTATCGCTAAGCTAATGCTACCACCTTCTTCCTTGTCTACTGTGGGCTTCTTCTACTCCCCCAACATTGTGGCTCTCCTGTTCAAAGCTACTGTTGCCATCTACTGGCAACCACACCTCATCACAATCATTTTTAAGCTTCATACTTGCTGGGGATGTGCATGAGGTTGTTCTATGTCCAGCGCATAAAACCCCCCCGCAAAACCCGAGATCATTCGTGGATGGCGCTGAGCGGTTACGTCACTTAGAAAGTGTGACGTTGTTGCACTGCCCCCCACCGGCTCAGTCTTGTACACGCCACCTTAAACGTCTATATAGCGAGTTGCTGCTGTAAATCTCAGCCAGGTTCGGATTCACTGCATGCCAGGGGGTTAATTCTATAGGTGCTGTCCCCCCCTGGTTGGGCGTGGGCGGGTCTGCCCCTCTGTTGGCTGCTGGGTGGCGGCTGCGTCTTGGCCGTTCCCTGGGTCTCTTGGGGGGTGCTGCGTTGCGGGGCTCTCCCTGGTATTGCTGCCTCTCCCTCCTCGCCTCTCCCCGCCCGTCCTCCGCCTCCCTATCCCTTCTCCCTCGTCACCCTTCCTCCTCCTCTCCCCCTCTCTCTGCGGTCCTGCCGCTGCCTCCTGCCCTTCTTGTTGTCTCCTTCCCCCGTCCCTTCCCCCTCCCCTATCCGCCTTCCTCCCCCTCCCCTGGGCCGGGGGCTCCATCCGTGGCCCAGGTCTCGGCGCTCCGGGGGCCCTTGGTGTTGTGCCCGCCCCGCCCCGCTCCGGTGGACCTCCTGGCACCTCGAGCGGGCCCCAGTATGCGGGGAGCGAGCCCTATCGCCCCGCCGGGCTGGTCCCATATGCCCGCCGGGGTCCCGGTGGGGGTTTGGTGGGTCGGTGGGATTCCTGGCGGGCCTGCAGTGCCACGTCCTGCTGCGTTGGGTTGAGGGCGCGGGCCGCGTTGGGGTGGGGGGCGCTCCTGCTCCTGGGTTTGCTCTCCGGCCGGTGGCCCCTGCGGGGCCTGGGGGTCGTCCTTTGGCGCTGCCGCGGCCTGGGTGGCCCTGAGGTGTTGCGCTTGCTCTGTCCTGGTGGGGGTCGACGGCTCCCCTCTTTGGAGGAGATTTTCATGCATGCCAGATCCACCACACCAGCATTTATCGAAACTCAGACACAATCTTCCTCAGGTCATTGAATCGGTGGAGGCTGGTGTCTGTGGATCTCACTCTGCTTCGTCTGTCCTTCCTTCCTTTCCTCAGTCTCTCCTTTGGTCTCTCGAGGTCTCCCTGATTTGTTGAAATTTAGATGTCTCTGGGCTTGGTGAAGGACTCTGGTTGGTGGCCTGGTGGGTGGTGTCTGGTCGGTGCTGGATTTCACTTTCCTTTCTTTTCTTTGGTCCTTTCTCGGGTTTCCTGACGGCCTCACGACTCTGGCTGGAAGTGTTCGGTTTAGGGGAACGGTATGGGATTTTTTTTAATAGGTTTTAGGTGAACTAATGAATACACACATACTCGCACGCACGCACACATACAAAAAAAAAAAAAAAAAAAAAAAATATATATATATATATATATATATAAGGAGAGCAATGATGATGACATGTCAAATCGGTAAAATTACCGAATGAACAATACTAAGCTCTCCAAGGGGAAAAAAAGAAGAAAAGAGAAAAAGAAGAAAAAATAAAATAAAATAAAAAAAAGTAAATCTCAGCCAGACCACGCCCAACCCTCTTCCCATTTGCCACCCAACGGTCCTCCTGGAAACACCGCCTTTGAGTGCTGATTTCAAATCTTAGTGAGCAAGAGTCTAATTTACTGTTGAGTTACCCTTTAAACATGGAAAAAGAATTACAAAGTAACATACAGGTCAAGGATATTGAAAAAGAAGTAAAGAAAGCAAGCCAGGTAACATCTGTCTCTCATTTACTGCTGCCAGCCCTTTTTTTGCGTTTTGCACTTCAGGGCCAACGTACCAGCCAGGCACTCGTTGCTAGTGCTAACACTAGCTGCTTGCAACTAATATCAGACACTTGTACCATATTATGCAATGACGGCGTAATTAACTAGCGGTTTCTTAGCGTCCTAAATTAGCGGTTAAATATACTTTTGGGATAGCATTATGATAATGTTGTTGTTAAAGTAGAAAATATTTTATTTCAATAAAAACTATATATATATATATATACACTTTTCTTTTCGGTTTTTTCAGGGGTCACCAGAGCGAATCAGTTGCCTCCATCTAACCCTGTCCTCTGCATCCTCTGTTCTCACACCAACTACCTTCATGTCCTTTTTAACTACATCCATAAACCTCCCCTTTGGTCTTCCTCTAGACCTCCTGCCTGGCATTTGGAAAGTCAGCATCCTTCTGTATATATGTATATATATATATATATATATATATATGTATATATATATATATATATATATATATATATATATATTTAAGGCTGTCACTTTAACGCATTAATCTAGATTAATTAATTAAACGCAAATTAGTGTGCTAATAAAAAATAACACAATTGATCATGAGTGGCAAGTCAATGTGCAATTTAGCCCATCGAGTTACCTGTAGGCGGCAGGGGCGCGCTACTACAGGGTAGCACTACTAGCCACTACAAGCATGGACAACAGCAGACATGGACGCAAGTGCAAAACAGCCAGGAGAGCGAGGCAAACTTATTTGGACCTATATCTCCCAGAGCCGATATTTTGATAGTTGTATTCTTTTCAATGTAGATCTTTCACCTCGCCGGGACCCGCGGTGTTGCGCCGCTGGGTTTCCCTAGTTGCTGCCGCTGCTGCAACTGCCATTCATCACGGAGGCTACAAGCTAGATCACCATGTCGGAACGCAATGTTGTGAAGCGATGGCAACGACATCAATGGAAATCTGTCGTCGAGATGAGTCCGGGGATGCCCCTATTGTCCCTGGAAGGACGTACGGTTCGAGAGATATGGCCGCATAAAGACCTCCAGGAAACCAATGTTTTTCAAACACTTATCCCACCTGCGATGGTTGCTATCCCGAGTAAAATCACAAGTTTGTCGGCCCTCTATCACCGGATAACAATGTCGTGGAGCAATGGCACCAACATTGTTGGAAATCTGTCATCAAGACAAGTCCAGGGATGCCCTTAGGTACCCCAGTAGGACGTACGGTTCGGGAAATACGGCCGCCCAAAGACCTCCACGAGTTTCAAGGTATAGTAAAGGCTTTTAGTAAAAAATAAAATAAAATAGGCTGCTAGATGTGATGGAGTCATGACTTTTTTAGCAGTACAAGCCTGATAATCAAAATCAATAAAGGTCCGCCTCAAAAAAGCAAGAGAGGGATTTCATTAGCTACTTAAAACAGCAAGTAATAACTTTTTTTTTTTTTTCTTTTTTGGGAGATCTCAGTATTGATCATTTGACATGTCATCATCATTGTTCTCCCTTTTTTTTTTTTTTGTATGTGTGTTTGTGCGTGTGTGTATGCGTGCGCGTGTGTGTGCGTGCGTGCGTGAGAAAGAAAAAAAAAATAAGAATTCCCATACCGTTCACCTAAACCGAACACTTCAAAATCCAGCCAGAGTCGTGGGGCCGCCAGGAGACCCGAAGGGGGACCAAAGAAAAGAAAGAAAAGCGAAGCCCAGCACCGACCAGACACCACCCACCGGGCCACTAACCTTCACCAACCCCAGAGACATCTAAACTCCAACAAATCAGGAAAACCTCAAGGGCCCAAAGGAGAAACTGAGGGAAGGTAGAAAGGACAGACGAAGCAGAGTGAGATCCACAGACACCAGCCTCCACCGAATCAATGACCTGAGGGAGAAACAAATTGTGTCTGAGTCTCGATAGATGCTGGTGTGGTGGATCTAGCATGCATGAAAATCTCCACCAAAGAGGGGAGCCGTCGACCCCCGCCAGGACAGAGCAAGCGCAACACCTCAGGGCCCCCCAGGCCGCGGCCGCGCCAAAGGACGACCCCCGGGCCCCGCAGGGGCCACCGGCCGGAGAGCAAACCCCGGAGCAGGAGCGCCCCCCACCCCAACGCGGCCCGCGCCCCCAACCCAACGCAGCAGGACGGGGCACTGCAGGCCCACCAGGCACCCCACCGGCCCACACCCCCCGCTCCCCATTTATTTATTTATTTATTATATTATTTATTTATAAAAAGAAGAACTATTAACAAGAACGCAGTGATTTGTACCTTTTGTAAAAAAAAGAAAAAAGTAGCTACAGCCTGACTTATCATTTAAGACCCTCAATGTAAACAAGCTTATTTGAGCAACTGGCTCAAGGACACATAGCGTTAGTTGTCTGTTGTCAGATCCTATAACCTAGCTTGGGGTGGGTTTTTGATTTGAGGAGTTGATACTGTAGCCCCAGTTCCTCTTTTGGGTTTGAGTTGTTATGACCCACATATTGTAGCTTTAGATTTTTGTTCACCTCGCCGTCTAACCTCTAACTTTTCCTGATTATGATGATGTTTGTTAGTTAAACTCAAAAACCACCACAGCTATTTCTTATCAGTTTATCTCATGCCATCCATAAATTAGTTCAATTTTTTTTTTTTTTTTGAAAAAAATTGAAGTTTAGATTATCTTTTAAAATAATGCATGGTTTGTTGATGTGCTTAAACGTTTTCTTTTGAATTTCATTTATGAAACACTAATGAAGCACTCTTCTCTTCTTGGTGTATTCAATTGATCATGCACTTTTGTAATGTCCTGGAATTCAAATTCTTTATTTGGGGACCTTTATCAGATATGAGATTAAAATAGATTAATTGATTAAATATCCTGTAATTAATTTGATTTTTTAATCGCCAGACAGCACTAATATATATATAGTATAGTACGTTCCGGCCCACTTAAAACACTACCCACCACTAATATGCATATACATGTACAGCGTTGCAATTAGGAACAGACCAAAATTATCTCATTAATAATTGAGGGGGGAAAAAAAGTTGTTGTATTTTTGTGCGTGGGTGTTGTGTCTGTTTTTGTATGTCCCATGAGATACACAGCTCATTGACTTTCTCAATGGAGGCTGTATCCTGTGCATAGCAGTGCGGTGTGTGCGTGTGTGTGTGCGTGTGTGTGTGCGTGTGTGTGTGTGTGCGTGCGTGCGTGCGTGCGTGCGTGCGTGCGCCCGTGTCCATATTCGTGTGTGCCAACATTAGACTTCAAATTACATCAGTCTGGACGCAAGCTGAATATGACAAAATCAGAACCAGGATTGGTTTCAAAGGTTCATAAACATACAGCACATGCTTTTCATGTTATTTTTTTCCACGTCACCCTTTTAAGGTTTTATTCATTACTTAATTTTCACAACGTAAAAAATTTAGGGTTTGTTCTATTTTGACAAACATCTGGAAGTGTTTTAGGATTCTGTTGACTCCTTATAGACACACTCCGTGGGTGTTCTATATTTAACTTTTTGAGTCAAGTGTACTGCTACTACTGTGAGCCTGCAGACAGGAAGTTGACTGGTTATCCCACTCAATGTTGATGTTTGTGCTGGCTGTGGCCAGTAGAGATCAATGCATTGTAAAGTGAGATCCTTATTGGTCTGTTTGCCTTGGCAGCTCATGAAGGGAGCCCTATGATTACACTAACAGATGTTTCTGATACACATTACACTGTGCTAGGCTGATTGCTTTAATGTATGTGTATTACTCAGGACAGGAAACACATACAGTAGGCTACATACAATCGTTTAACATTTAAACAAGGGAGAAATTTGTCTCGCAAACAGTGAGAAAAATGAGTGGTTGCATGTAACAACTTTCTTTTGTGATAAACACTTTTAATAGCTCACGCACTAGAGCTGAAACACTATGAAAATTTCATATAACTAATATCACAGCCAAAATCTAAATTGTCACGATTATTCTTCATACTAGTTACATGCAACATGCACTGAATGCATGTTTTATTGTGAATACAAAAAAATACTTTTTTTTGTAAACAGCACCAAACAAGGTGACTTTACAAAATATTTACAAAAGATAGCCTACCCGACAAAATGTAGTCAAAAAAACTTACATGTTACAAAATGTAGCATTTTAGTATAGACTGTGAGGACAAACACTCTTGTGTGCTCACAATAGTCATGTTGCACAGAAGTCTGAGTGCAGAGTGCATGTCAAACTAGTTCTGTAACACTGCAGGCCATATTTTGTCTTGACTCGTACTGGCTGGATTCAAGATTTTCTGTCAAGACCAGCATCGATCTGCTAATCTTCGATTTTAATGTGATAATGAGAAGAATTTGGTAAAACAACTAATACATTCAATTCTTGTCTCACTACAACCCCACCTTCCTTGTAAAAACTGTAATCTTTGCAGTGTTGTGACTAAGACCTGACTGGTTAATTCGTCTGTCGGTTATGGTGATTAGTATGTCGGCTGATGTTAGCCAAGGTTATTTTAGTCAGTCAGAAAGGTCAGAAAGTAAAAACTAGGGATGTTCGATACCACTTTTTTCGAGACCGGTACTCAAATCTTCAGTACTCATCAATACCGATACCAAGTGCCGACACAATTAGTACTTATGATACATAAAAAAAAAAAAATGACAGATTTTTTTTAAAGACCAATTATAGCAAATTTCCTTAAAATTGCTTGAAATTAATGACAATTATATTCTTTCAATTTGCTCATAAAAGTCATTTTGCATAGAGCACACAAAATGAATTCCAAAAAATAGATAAATAAAATTAAACAAATAATCCAGTGGCCAGGAAAAAAAAGTCCCAATCAAAATATGTGGTTGTAAAACTTCCTTTTAAGGAATACAATAGGGCTGCAACTATCGAGTATTTTATTATTTGAATACTTAACTGAAAATTCTATTGAGTACTCAAGTGCACGGATAAAATATACTTTTGCTTGGATAAAGAGTAATTTAAAGTACACAACAAAGAAAAAATAAAGACATTTTCACTTAATAATGAAAAAAACAAGTTGGCTCAATGGTTTCCTTTTTATTTTTAAATCAACGGTTTATTTTTTCAAATTGTACACTTACATTATACGCCAGAGTAGTGATTATGCATTTATAAATTTAGTGCAGTTGACCAGTAGGCCTAATATGGCAAATTAAATAGAGTATGTTTAAGGCATTTTATTCTTTCACGTTACAGGTTAAAAAAAAAGCTTGTGATGAATATGCAGACACGAAACACATTAGCTACTGGAGAACGGCCTACAGGCCACATCGGGAGCCAGTTCAAACGTAACGTGGCAGCCTTCACATCACACTAAAATAACATAGGGCATTTACAACATATTCATGTATCGCGTCGTTCGCCTTGGGCGCAAATGCGGAAACTTACCCCACGCCAGCCGCTGCCCCGCCTGAACCAGGTTGAGAGGACGTGTGGAGGGAGCGGACCGCCGTGGTGAGAGGCCGACCATCCGCCATGCGGGGCCGCCGCTCGCCGCAAGCGCCATTGCCTGTCGTCCCGCAGCTTCGGACCGGCCGTGCAGCCGCCGCCTTTACCGTAAGCGTCACTTCCCGTCGTCCCGCAGCTTCAAGCCGGCCAGGCTCCCGAGAGTCGCCGCTCCCGAGAGTCGCCGCTCCCGAGAGTCGCCGCTCCCGAGAGTCGCCGCTCCCGAGAGTCGCCGCTCCCGAGAGTCGCCGCTCCCGAGAGTCGCTGCACCCTCGGCCTCGTTTGCTGCGGGCGCTCGCTCTCTCCAGTAATTATCCTTCCGCAGATCACCTACGAAAACATTGTTCGTCATCGCCATATCCGCATTCCGCCCGCACCTTCGATTTATTCCTTATTCCTTCGTTCCCGCTGCTTGAATCAAATAAGTAACATCCACTTCTTCTTCCTTCCCTTGCGTTGATGATGTAAGTGGCTAAATTAAAAGTAGCCTGTGTGTCTGCTACGCTAAAGCCTTAAATAAACGAGTACTCGAGGCAGAAAAAGCTCTTGGATTTTTCATACTTGAGGTACCTGTGACGTTTAATAAATGCAAAATAACTATTTTAGCCTTTAGTTCCTGACCGGGAAACGGCCGATACCAGAATCGATATCCGTGGCGAGTACTGATACCATAAAATATGTCTGGTATCGGCCCGATACCGATACCAGGTATGGGTACTTGCCTATCCCTAGTAAAAAGCCTGCCAGAATTTGGCTTTAACCCCTGAGTAGGGCTGAACGAATAATTGCATTTGCAATTAAATCGTGGTTTGACGAAACGTAATCGTGAAAAGCTGCAATTTAAATGCTCATTGAAACGGAGCGGAAGGAAGGAAAGGGGGGAGCAGGAATGTCACCACTGTAACTAAAGCCTGGCGCCATAAGTGCACGTAATTTTGGTGAGTTTTTTTGTCTCATGAGACCTTGAGACGAGTGTCTAACAGTTGAATCTGATCTTGGTTTTAAAACACTTCACCGTTGTGAGTTATGACTTTTCGGCTGCCGTAGTGTCGCGCATTTTGTGGACACGCAAGTGTGTGGCAGCGGCTGATAAATTTGAGTTGTCCTATATATATTGAGGCTAAATAGCTATGTATGTGGTCATCCGATTTCATGAATGAAAATTAAGACAGACAAAATGATTATTGCTCGTCATTGCTCACCGGGAACGAGCTGCCATTGCCGCCACCGCTGCAGCAGCAGCCTCTTTTAATGTACATGTATTGCAGCGTTGGTGAACTAATCAGGCTAAGGCTAACTAACAACAACTCTTAAATTACAATTTGCAAGTAACTGTCGGCCGTAACCACACCAGAACACAACAGCTCAGAACGCGCTTAGCTTACCAAAACAAAAGTCTGTGTTGCCTTCATGGCTCGTCCAGACCATGGAAAACTACCCAACCCGCGAACCACCCACAAAGATTGCTACAGAATGCTAGTGGTGTTTTAAATCAAATCGGAAAATGTTACGTTATATAAGCAGGTATAATTTTACTTTGCCTACACTTCGCTAAGTTTTATTTTTTAAATATGTATATTGAATTTATTTATTGAGAAATGCAGTGTTTAAAGAGTGCAGTGTTTACATGTCATGTTTCATGCAACAGGGAATGTTGGATATGTTGAAGTGGTAAATTGTAACTGTAATACACACTGTGATATTAAGGCTTCATTTGCCTTTATCTTAAGATCCTGTAATCTATAATAGATATTAGATTGTTTATTATAATTAACTTTTTGTTGGGTAAATATTCATTGAAAAGGACCTTGAAAAAAATAATTGCAATTAGATTATTTTCCATAATGGTTCACCCCTAAGGTGGCCAGACGTCCGAATTTAGGCCGGACAGTCCTACTTTTCAGTGATGAATCCGGCATCCTGCGTAACCCTAACCTGGTTTGTCCGCCTTTTAAAGAAAATGAGCCGTGGTTGATTTTATGTGACCGAACATCAGCCCCACCCCCGTTTGTCACAACTGGATTGCGCATGGCAAACCGCATGGCAAAACGTGTCTCTAAAACCTATGGAGTCACCCCCAAAAACCTGGAGTTTTCCTGGAAATTCAACAATCTTAAAAGTAATTGATATCTCAGCTCCTGAAGCAAATAGAAACATAATTCAAAAAATATTTCAGCACACCTGTGACATTCGCACAAACATAAGTTTATTATTATAAATCTTCAATATTTTTTTTAAATCAAAAAAACAAATGTCGCGACTGCGGTTACATAACTCCATATATATTCAACACTGGAGCGCAGTTGTAATAACCTCGGGGAATCGATTCCGTCCAAATTGTCAACATCCTCATCGTCTACAAACATATTTCTTAACAGCATGTCACTGTCGACTCGTTACACTGATTCGAATTCCTCCTGTGCCGTCGTCAATCGCGTCACTTATTTCATAACTCCCGCAAATCTACGTCAACCATAAATGCTTAAATAAAATTCCAGGACATGCTACGAGGCCCACGTCACCCTCTCGTGCATAATCTGATGAACGTAATTGGCTAAATAACCAAGAATTGGTCAAAACAAAACCAAATAACTTATACGCTCTCGCTGGAGCCTCCGGCTTTAATGGTAGAAGCTTGTTTTCAAGTTTGACTTTTTAATTTTTATTGATATTTTTTTACCATTTAGTGCACAAACATGATCTATAAACCATGCAAAACTTTATTGTTGATGAAAATACACTGCAAGTCTGTTATACAGTGTTTCCTTGTTTTCTGCTGGTGTTAGGTTCCAAAAAATACTCGCAATAAATGAAATCTGTGAAGTAGTTATAGCTTTGTTTTACATTTATTGAGATATGAAATTTTGTCCATATCGTACATCCCTTAATCTAAAAAGCAAATGAAGGCAACTGCTAGTGAATCCAAGATAGAAGGGGCTGGTCACAGAGTCGTTCATTTGGACATAGTGGTTTACAGAAATGGCAAGCAGTTTTGTTACAAATGAACTTCTGAGTTGAACAAATACAAACAGAACTATACAATTTTTTTCGTTTGTCTTTTAGATTTCAGACTGAAATACCACTTTTAAGTGACAAAAATATTTCTGAGCACTTTTGCAGTTGTCACAATGCCATTATTCAGCCTGAAGAAAATTTGATTTAGGTTGAAGAAGTGTGCCCCCTCTCAATTTATTTTATGCCCCCCTGTAATTTCTTTCTGCAGATGGGTCTGGTGTTTATTAAATATTGTGCACAAGTAATACACATAAAAAAGAAAACTAATACTGAAACTAAAACTAAGCTGCTTTTTTTTTTTAACTAAAACGTAATGAAAACTAACTGAACCAACCTGAAAACTAATCAAAACTAAGCAAATAAATAAAAAGCTCACAACTAAAATGAAAATTTCAAAACTATTATAACCCTGATATTAGCCAAAAATAATTAAAAAGTATACTATTTATATATCGATATACTTTTAAATGTAAGTAGATGTTGCTGCATTGAAGTCACCAAGAATAATGCCCTTGTGCTATCTGTCCACTAGATGGAGCTGTAACTCCATCCGATTCAGAGCCGTATATTGACCATTTGCACCGACTTCACGTGATCACGTGACTGCCCTATGATGGACGGTGGAAGGAAATGATTGTTGAATGGAAGTGGACGTGACCCGGAGTGACTTAGTGACTTAGCGACTGCTATTTACAAATTAAAAGTTATTGCCCATAGAGCCATGGACTCTACTACTTCAACCGAAGGTCGCCTGTCAGTCGAAGTTGCACATTTAGTCGGGACTCATAGAGCGCGATATTTACTTAAGTTGGAGATCGCTAGTTTGAAAACAGCCCCTTACCTTCTGTTGCCTGCTGTTTTTACCAAGTTCATTAAATCGCCGACTTTGCCGGAATTCACAGCGCAAGACCTATATCATTATGTAGTCAATGCCGTCTCTTCCGATTCAAAAGCTTGTCGCTGGCCGAGTCTCTGGGACGAGATGCTACGCTCACACCGGGAGACAATATACCTCGTAATGCAAAGGTAAAATTTGTTCATCATGCTAACTGACATATTTTTACATAGTCCGTTCTGTATTGAAACGCTGTGATGATATTCTGTTACTTTGTTTACTAGCATGGAACAAATGACTATCGTAGTGGCAAGCTATGCAGTAATTTCATGAATATGACTCTGGCTCCAGAGTGAAAAACTCCAAGCACAAAGACGAAATCCCCCATTATTAAACAGTCAAATGCACTTAATAGTTTTGAAGAAGGTACATTTTAAAACTAAGCTGTGTGTTTGTGCACTTGGAGTGGACGCTAACTATCTAGCTCGTTGTTGTGATATGAAACACGCAATTCGACACCTCTATATAAACTACATCCATAAACCTCCTCTTTGGTTTTCTTCTAGACCTCTTGCGTGGCATTTGGAAAGCATCCTTCTGCTATATATATACACATACATACATATATACATATATATGCATACATATATACATATATATACACATATATATATACTGTATATAGAGAGAGAGAGAGAGATTTTTACTTGTTCGACATAAATAAAGATCAAATTATATATATATATATATATATATATATATATATATATATATATATATATATATTTATTTATTTATTTATTTGTACTTGTGCGACATAAATAAAGATCAAATCAAATCAAATAGCCTCCACCACTTTAAGGCCAAAATAAATCCTCTGGACTAGACCATATAATTTATAGGAATGGTAAGTAAATAATATAGCTAATACCTATTTACATTAATTTAACTCAATAATACTAATAGTATTGGGCTAATTACAGGGCCTCAAATATTTCCTTACAAACAAAATCAAATTATTTTGCCCGATTAATTTAAAAAAAAAAGTTTTTTAAATAGTACTACTACAATAACATTTTTTCCAAAGCTTACAACAAATATACTGTATGAATAAGAGAAAACATTTGGTTGTTTTACAATATTTCGTTCTTCAGTATTTCATCTTAAAATACACTAGAGAGACTATGTCTCCCGGCTGGCCTGGGAACGCTTTGGGATCCCGTGGGAGGAGCTAGTTGAAGTGGCTGGGGAGAGGGAAGTCTTAGCTTCCCTCCTAAAGCTGCTGCCCCCGCAACCAGACCCCGGATAAGCGGTAGTAGTTGAATGGATGGATGGATAATATGAAATGGTCAAATTATCGTATATTTGCAATTTTTTAGGATTATTGATCGTACAGAGGGACAAATTATCTATCTATTACATGTGTGAGTCCCGGATGTGTTAAATCTACCTGTTTTGCATATATATTGTTCCCAGAATGCATTGTGTGGCGCAGTTAATGAAGTTAGTTAAGGACATTAATCCTTGTCATATGTATTATGGGTTACCAGTAATTGAATGTATGTCGTATTTAACACGTTTATGTTTAGTCTATGATTTTATTGTATTTTTTTTAAACAAACCGTAACTTTAAGTTGTGTGTAAAATAATGACATCCAGGACAATTCCGTGTACAAGTTGCATTGCTCATCTGAGGACTGCTTGTGAAATTACAAATTTATATATTTTGATTTTGGCCAGCTGATTAATTGGTCCAACATTATAAACATTATTTTACTTTACAAAATTGTCTTGCGGGTCGGATTAAACCCCGCGGGCTGTATGTTTGACACCCCTGCTCTACAAACTCGCACCCATGAAAGGAAACGCACAATTGAGGGGCACAAGGGTGGAAGTGGGAGTATTGTGACAGGGCCTATATGTCGCAACTGTAACCGAAAACACCATAGGTGATTTCCAGAAGTTGGAAGTCTGTGGCATCTACATGATTTTTTCACTGAATACATGTGGAAGGCATAATCACTGGGACTGCAAAGGGAATAAATGATTTACAAGCATTGGCCTAAATCTAATGATAGAAACGTCTGACAAAACTGCAAAAGGGCACACACGAATATGCACACTCACACACGCACACACAAATTCCTGTAGGTGCTATCCCCAAGAGTTTACATCTCCATTAACACTAAGCCTTCCACAAACCTATTTTGCCATTCAGCTAGCACTCTCGGTTTGCCCCTGAGGATATCAGAGTCTCAGGGACACTCAGAATGGCTTTCTCTAACACTCTTATAGACGTACAACTTGGAAGGATGTGTCAGTATGGGTTCAAAGCGCAGTCATAGCACTGTTTTGGGCATGTGAACATCCATTAAAAGTGTGTTCTAGGTTATCTCTGTAACATGAATGGTGTCATTATAATGTACTAAACACTATTCCCTGTTCTAGCACAATGCAGCAAGCACGATGAAAAGTCCACAGTCCATTCTAAGTTCTGGTTGACTTACAACAGTTCCGAAACTCGATTACTGTTTAAGTCAGACTGTCATTAATGGTAAACTAAGTTAAAGAACTATGTTAAAACAGTAGCTGCTTGTATATGGAGCATTGTATTCTGATTAGAATGAACCAATGCCAAACCAAACCAAAATACTCCATATAAACTCCTAATTTGTAATAAACAGGCTGAATCCGAATGAATATTCATTCAGATTCATAGGGGTTCATTTATTCCATTTGCCAATACCAACAGAAGTCCTGCGTACAGTTCAATCGGAACAGCCAGGCTAAATCTGTGTCTGCGCATGCTCTGTCTGACATAAATGCGCAGTAACATTGTTGTTGTTGTTGACATCTACAGCACTTTGTATACAGCAATACTTATTTTAAAGTGCTTTATAAACAAAGATGGGTCTATGCACTTGATAGTTACAGTTTCTAGGGAGTCTGTGACGGTAGAGCTTTTTAACAACCTGTAGCTTGTTTTTACCAAGCTGTTGCTAAATATGCACGTTTTGCCGCGCGGTTTTGCCAAAACATGCCTCAGTGTACGCATCACAGACTACGTTTACATGCTCAAGTTGACAGAGTTACCCCCGTATACATGGCATTTGGAATAAACCGATGTAAAGGGGGCGAAGCACGGATGACATAATTCCCGCTTGTAATCAATAAAATCAATCAATAAAATACATTATAATCATGTCACTCTCCATGCTAAATAAAGTGGTCGGTTTCCTCCTTGCTCCACAAATGTGATACTTGTCGGTACATGCCAGAAGCACGGAGTTACTCGTTTGGATAAAGCGGAACTATGTGTGTGTGATCTAATATTCCTACACGGAGGTGTATTGTTAAACACTGCAAGCTGGAGATAAACATCAGCATTATGAGTGGTGTCGCGTCAGTCTCACATGAATATTTAACGTGTCACAAACGGTGGCTTTTTCGCTATAGAGACACAATGTAACGTGATAACGCCAAGGAGAAATCAATACAGGTAGTCCTCTAGTTACGAACATCCAAGTTAAGAATATTCGCAGATACAAAGGCTAACGATGTCCAAAAAAAGCAGTATTTTGCGTGCAAGTTAATATTTAAGTGCGCGCCACATCATACATTATGGTACAGTATTGTACTGTAGTGCCCCTCTCTGCTACAACCCCGCCGAGCAGCACCGAGCCATTTGCGCATTTCACCTACCTCTCTGTCCAACTTTGAACGGCACAGCCTGGAGCCACTGCCATTGGCCATGGCGCACGCACTCTTCATGCACTCGATATTGGCGCCACACTGTGAGTTCAT
Source organism: Vanacampus margaritifer (assembly GCF_051991255.1). Classification (NCBI taxonomy): domain Eukaryota; kingdom Metazoa; phylum Chordata; class Actinopteri; order Syngnathiformes; family Syngnathidae; genus Vanacampus; species Vanacampus margaritifer. Next base: position 4,197,922 of record NC_135436.1, on the reverse strand, counting down.
TTCAGAGGCTCTCCTGAAGGATATTCATGAAAAGCAGCCCTCAGTCGTTCGTCTTCTTTATACGCGTAGTAGCAAAACGTATAATTACCTTTTAAGCTTCGAAATCAATTGAATCTGACTCGGTGGTCGCCAATCACATTCATGTGCACTTAAGGGACAGTCAGAAAACATAGTTTCCTGAGAAACTAAGTATTACACCTAATACGTAATGCATTCAACTTCAGCAGCCTCACATGAACTCAATTACTCCTCCACCATCTATTTACATTAAGCATATTTATTTTGTGTTTATTGCATTGTACTGTGTAAAAATGTAATGTACTGTGAGGAAAAGTGGCTCAGATGATGGATGGACGATGCAATTTAATGTATGTTTTTTAAATTTGTTTTATTTTTTGTTTTTATTGTTCATTTTCCCTTTCGGAAAATCATAGAGATAATTTACACTTTTCACATATTACACAAATAGTTGATTGGTGCAAGTGTTCGTCGTCCCAATAGTCTTTGTTGATCAAAACGTTGATTTGTTCTCTTGTTGATCAGTTTGGTCCAGTAGTGTTGGATAGCTAAATGACATCCGGCATCCAGCCTCACCCTTCAGCCAAGCAGTGCTGCGGTACCCAATCTGTAATCCCCCCTATTTTTTTTTATGCACCACATACACTCACCAACACGTCTGGGAATCAGGTGGATCGGAGCGGGGGGATATCATTTCCCTGAGCTCCATCTCACCTGCTCCAAATTTTAATGTGACACTGAAGAAGGTTATCTTAAAAATGATAAACTTTTGCGTGTCCAATAAACCAAATGATGCGATTCCCGTGAACAGAGTCCTTGCAAGGATGATTTATTACAGAGAATCTCCGGTCACACAACACTGAACATCACGTAAAAGGTGGAATTCCAAGGTGCGCGTGTGCCTCCTCCCATCATGAATAAGTAAAACAGATTGGTTCTCACACAATATGTTACATTATGGAATTTTTGTACACAGTTCGCAGCTGTGTTGTCTTTTAGACAAAATATACTCTCAGGGTACTTTTCGTACTTTTTTCCCAAAACAATATCTCACAAACAAATTGAACTGGATTTAGAGTGGCCGTGAGTGATGGTGCGAACAGAGAATGTGTGTGTGTTCTCTCAAAGCAGAATCTGTTCTCACGAAGGACACAAAGAAGGAATTTAAGACAAAACAAGGTACCAGCTTAGGTAAAGGTCAAATTATACTGAGTTCAACACTATTTCACCTACTCTACACATCTATAAAACATTTCAACATAGTTAATATATGAAATAAGTAATTAAAAATGTTAATAATGTATAACAACACACACACACACACACACACTTATATATACACTGGGTCACATCCACAGTGTAGGGGTAGAGTTCGCCAGTCAACGAGCTGGCGAACTCAGTAACAGGGTTAGCTTTCACTAAGTACGCTGGGGCGCAGCCCGAAGAGGCAACGTGGGTCTCCCTTGCCATGGGCTCACCACCGGTGGGAGGGGCCAAAGGGGTCGGGTGCATAGTGGACTGGGTGGCAATCAAGGGCGGGGACCGTGGCGGTCTGATGCCCAGCTACAGAAGCTAGCTCTTGGGACATGGAATGTCACCTCTTTCGGGGAAGGAGCCCGAGCTGGTGTGTGAGGCAGAGAAATTCCGACTAGATATAGTCGGACTCTCCTCTACACACGGCTTGGGCTCTGATACCAATCCTTTCGAGAGGGGCTGGACTCTCCTCCACTCTGGAGTTGCCCACGGGGAGAGGCGCAGAGCAGGTTTGGGCATACTTATTGCTTGGCACCTGTACATTGGGGTTCACTCCGGTTGATGAGAGGGTAGACTCCCTCCGCCTTCGGGTGGGCGGACGGGTCTTAACTGTTGTCTGTTCACCAAACAGGAGTTCAGAGTACCCACCCTTTTTGGAGTCCTAAGAGGGTGTGCTGGAGAGTGCTTCGCTTGGGGACTCCCTCTTTCTGCTGGGGGACTTCCACGCTCACGTGGGCAATGACAGTGAGACCTGGGGGGGAAGGTGGGGGACATTGAGTCTGAGTGGATCATGTTCCGCACCTCCATTGTCAAGGCAACCGATCAGAGTTGTGGCCGTAAGGTGGTTGTGCCTATCGTGGTGGCAATCCTCAAGACCGTTGGCGGTAAGGGAGGCATTCAAGCTGAAGGAGTCCTATTGGGCCTTTTTGCCTGTGGGACTACAAAGACAGCTGACATGTACCGGCTGGCCAAGCGAAATGCAGCTTCAGCGGTCACTGTGGCAAAAACTCGGACATTGGATGAATTTGGTGAGGCCATGGAAAACAACTTCCGGACGGCTTCGAGGAAATTCTGGTCCACCATATGGCGTCTCAGGAGAGGAAAGCAGCGCACCATCAACACTGTGTATTGTGGAGATGGGGTGCTGATGACCTAAACCCGGGACCTTGTAAAGCGGTGGGGACGATACTTTGAAGACCTCCTCAATTCCACCGACACGTCTTCCTTTGAGGAAGCAGAGTCTGGGGGCTCTGAGGTGGGCTCTCCTATCTCTGGGGACGAAGTCACTGAGGTGGTTGGAAAGCTCCTCGGTGGCAAGGCTCCTAAAAGCTCTGGATGTTATTGGGCTGTGGTGGTTGACACGCCTCTACAACATCGCGTGGACATTGGGGGCAGTGCCTTTTGATTGGGCAGAACGGGGTGGTGGTCCCCCTTTTTAAGAAGAGGGACCGGAAGGTTTGCTCCAATTATAGAGGGATCACACTCCTCAGCCTCCCTGGTAAGGTCTATTAAGGGATGCTGGAGAGGAGGGTCTGTCGGAAAGTCGAATCTGAGATTCAAGAGGAGCAGTGTGGTTTTCATCCTGGAAACAGTGGACCAGCTCTACACCCTTGTCAGGGTCCTTGAGGGTGCATGGGAGTTTGCCCAACCGGTCTACATGTGTTTTGTGGATTTGGACAAGGCGTTTGACCATGTCCCTAGGGGAGTCCTGTGGGGGGTGCTTCGGGAGTATGGGGTACAGAGCCCCCTGATAAGGGCTTATCGGTCCCTGTATGACCGATGTCAGAGTTTGGTCCGCATTGCCGGCAGTAAGTCGGATTCGTTCCCAGTCAGGGTTGGACTCTGCCAAGGCTGCTCTTTGTCACCGATTCTGTTCATAGCTTTTATGGGCAGAATTTCTAGGTGCAGCCGAAGCGTTGAGGGGGTCCGGTTTGGTGGCCTAAGTATAGCGTCTCTGCTTTTTGCAGATGATGTGGTGCTGTTGGCTTCATCAAGCTATGATCTCCAACTCTCACTGGAATGGTTCACAGCCGAGTGTGAAGCGGTTGGGATGAGGATAAGCACCTCCAAATCGGAGACCATGGTCCTCAGTCGGAAAAAGGTGGCGTGCTCTCTCCCAAGGGGAGGAGTTCAAGTATCTTGGGGTCTTGTTCACGAGTGAGGGCAGGAGGGAGCGGGAGATCGACAGGCGGTCGGTACAGCGTCTGCAGTGATGCTGGCTCTGTATTGGTCTTTGGTGGTGAAGAAGGAGCTGAGCCAAAAGGCAAAGCTCTCGATTTACCGGTCGACCTACGTTCCTACCCTCACTTATGGTCACGAGCTGTGGGTCGTGACCGAAAGAACAAGATCCCAGATACAAGCGGCCGAAATGAGTTTTCTCCATAGGGTGTCCGGGCTCTCCCTTCGAGATAGGGGGAGAAGCTCGGTCATCCGGGAGGGACTCAGGGTCAAGCCACTACTCCTCCACGTGGAGAGGAGCCAGTTGAGGTGGCTCGGGTATCTGGTTCGGATGCCTCCTGGACACCTCCCTGGAGAGGTGTTCCGGGCATGTCCCACCAGCAGGAGACCCCGGGGACGACCCAGGACACACTGGAGATTCCGCCGGAGGAGCTGGTTGAAGTGACTGAAGTCAGGTATATAATTCGATTTGTATTTATTTATTTTTTTAAATTATTTTACATATTTTTATTTATTTTTTATTTTTATAATTTGAAGAAAAATTAATTTTGTAACAAAATTAAATGTGATTCCATTTACAAACAACTTCAACTTACAAACGTCTCCGAACCCATTGTGCTCGTAAGTTGATGACTACCTGTATATTCAAGCAAAGCCCGTGCTGCGCATACAAGTCGTTATTACAAAGAACAAGATTCCTTGCCAATTCAAATTAGCGAAGAAGAGGAAAAGGAGACGAAGAATAAGTTGTGAGCATGCGCACAACGAAAAACAATGCCCTGTTTAATCGAGGTATTCCGAATGTGTTTATATGAACCAGAATTCGGGTTTTGAAAGGGGTAAACCAAGGGTCTTATTTGGGTTTTTAAAAACCCGAATAAGACCATATTCGGGTTTTTGTGCATGTTTACATTGCCTTTCAAAACCAGAATATTGCCAATATTCGGGTTTTAAATATTATTGCCTCCATGTAAATGTAGTCACAGACACTGCGCCCCTCTCCCCAATTTCCAACTTGACCATATGGACAGCCTCACACAGCTATCGGAGAAAACAAAAGCCATATGTTTCTACATCAACATGAAATGGTGTACTGCTGTTCAACACACACTGCAGCCTGACTTTTTTCAGCGCTCTTATCCCTCAAAGCGCAACAATCAAGCAGTATGCTACTCATGGGCAAGTTGGTTATAAAAAGTTACGTTCATGTCACTGTCACCTATCCTCCCTGAGTTTTTTTTCTTTCCCAGCTGCTCACGAACTGGAGGTAACGGTAACGCTAAGCTAACTTGTGCCGCTCAATTTCTATTGGCAGCAGCTATGAAATGTATGAATCCTCTCTATAGTGCAATTGCTAATCTATGACTATATAGATAAATAACAAATGTCGCTTTCCCTAAAGGCTGACAAGGAGTTGCTGATCATGCAGCAGACCAAGCAGGAAGAAGGAATATGAGAAGATGCAGAAGCTAATGCGAATAGCTAAAATAATGTGAAATATGCTTAGGTGTACAGCATGCATTTCACAGAACTCTGGCTGGAACATAGTTAGAACAGAGAGCAACCAGCTATGAACAGAACATTTGATCTATTATTTATACTACGAATGTATCTAGAGATCAAATAAGACAACAGCTACACAATAAGGACATGCTCGAAAACTAGAATATTAGCCATGACCATGAGGTTATGAGGTTATGTTAGTACTAGCTAGGGGTGCACCAATCACAATTTTCCGGCCGGTCTTTCAAAAAGTCTGACGTGCCGATCTTGATTTTTGCCGATCCCAATTTGTTTTTTTCATAGCAAGCCACATACACCTTCAGTGTTCCAATCTTGTTTTATTGGAAAATATTTAAAAATACATGTGAAATAATGCACAAGGGTTGTTTTAACCACACATGAAGTAGTTCTCAAATAAAAATGGAAAGCATTAATCAGCAGAAGAGGACAGTGGCTGACTTTTTCAGAACTCTAAGGAGGGAGATGAGATCGGTGGAAAAGATCAGTTTATATTTAAGGGATGAGCTGATCACTGATCCCCCCCCCCCCCCCCAAAATTAAGGAAATTGGGGCCGATAAATCGGCAACCTCACATTTTGGCAGATAGACTCTATAGCACCTATACCATTGACTACAGTCTAGTGCGCTGGATGATGGACTTCTTAACAGATAGACTGCAGAAAGTGAGAGTTTTATCAGAATTTCTTTTATCTTAGACGGCTCCCCACAGTGATGTGTTCTCTCACCGCTTTTATTTGGTTTATATGCAAATGAGTGTCACAGTCATCAAAGGGATAGATTCTTCATAAAATATGCAGATGATTGTGTTATTGTGTCTATTTTAAATGACGATGCTTCTGATTATGGTCATGTGGTCAGTACTTTTAGCGATTGGTGTAATAATTCCGTCTTAGAAGTCAATGTCTCTAAAATCAAAATAAGTGATAATAATAAACCATTTATTTTAGAAGTCCACCCCCCGTCCTTATCTAATGGCCCCCATGTCATAGTTTGGACACTCATGAACTGAACTACAATCATTTACAAAGTTTCAGTTTCATGAGTGTATTTTTTCTCTCAATTATACAGACAATACTTGCATGCGCAGACCATTACACAAAACCTGTGATAAAAAAATTACATGTTCAATTAGCTACCCTCCATTAAGGCCTAAGTGTATTTGTACCTACTAGACATTGTTGTCTGGGACAACTTAACTGAATCTTAACTGCATACGTAACCTAGAAACACTGGCATGACACCCTAGAAACTTACTTCTGGATGATGTGTGTGTTGAGAGACATTCCTACATTGTGTGTGTGCGAGAGAGAGAGAGAGAGAGAGAGAGAGAGAGAGAGAGATTGTACTTACTTTGAGACATGTAATTAATATACAGTAACTGTCTTCATATATATATATATATATATATATATATATATATATATATATATATATATATATATATTGGGGGGGACAAAAAAAACGATTTGAACCGATGGCTTGGTCAAGATGTTATAAATCGGTTTTATGTTGGTTATACAGCTGCTCAAAGGATTTTTATAAAACAACCGAAACAGTCCAGTTGCAATTGATTCAATGCCATTCGAATTAAATGTCCTAAATGATAATATAAGCGACCTGTTGAAACTGCATTTCCTTGACTCTAACTCAAGCGTGGGTGGGGGAAAAAAAGTAACGCGAGACTTGTCTCAGTTATGTAACATCAGATAGCGCTGCACGCGGCTTTTAGTTTGGGACGAAAGTTGAAAGGAGACGCAGTCACACGGACAAGATTTACATCATGTTCCAGCAAGTTTAATGTACAAAGTATAAAAGAGATTTTATATACTGTACAATGAAATGCTGGATAAAAGTGTCGCCATGTACTAAGACTGTCAACCTGTGCTCGTACACACCGCGAGGACGAGAGATGTATGTATATGTTTGATGAGCCGGCATAGGTCCGCACGCTCTGACAGCGCGGACTTCTTCCAACTAAAGCACCCACATCTCGACCAGAGGAAAAGTAATAACATTCTCAATAACCCGGTTTATTGGTAAAGACGTAAGCCATACTGCGTTGTGGAGAATGAGGGCTTTCAGGACATGATAAAAACAATAGCGCCCCCTATATGACGTGCAACTAGATTCCTGTCTGACAATTACGCCGCAGTGAGTTGTTTTAAAATCCAGGGTATTGAACAAGTCACACACAGGCAAAAACATAAGCATGTGTTGAGTCGAACACAGCAATAAAGTGCCAGCCCTTGTTACTGATAATGAAATATGATAGGTGACATCATCGTGATGATCAAGTTTAGCTATTTTTTCTCAAGAACCTGGCTAAGCATTAAGTATACATCAACTTATTCACTTCATGTATGGGTAGTATACAGGAACTGACACTATCTCACAAGAATAAAGATAATAGAAAGTAATTGAAATATAATTGTTTTAAGTTAATTAGTTTACATTTAGTAAGATGGCACGTAGAAAAATATATTCATTAGTAGTAACAACTAAGAAGTGTAGTATTTTATTAGGCAGATGCATGATAAAACAGCATTTTAAAAGACTGATAGTTACTAATTTGGTCTGTAACATGTCAGAACATTGCATATGCAATAATGTTGCTCACTGCTTTCTAAAATAAAAGCAGATGGTTGCAAATTACAAGATTTTGATTATTTTAAAATAAAATACTCAAATGATTAATGGTCTATCAAAAAAATGGACTATATGGCACGGATGAGGCGGGACTTCTGACTTCCGGGTTTTCACCCATCAACTTTGTTTCCATTTACGGTTTGCGACGTGTGGGCCGTGTCCCAGTACTTGCGCTTCCGCCTTTGTGCCCCTCGGTTGCGCGTTCCCGTCGACGAGTGTGAGGCTGCGAGTGTATAGTGTCTGTGTCAGTGTCCGAAGTATTTCAGATAGCCGAAGCGCCCTCCAGCCGATGAGCGCAGGCGCACGGTTTGGGAGCGCAGGGGTGGGGGTGCGAGTGTTGGAACACGGCCAGCAGTGGCCGGAAACAGCGCTGTGTAAAACCCGGAAGTCCGTGGCATCTATACCAGAGGTCCCCAACCCTGGTCCTCAGGGACCGGTATCCAGCCTGTTTTCCATGCCTCCCACAGCCAACACAGGTGGAGATCGTTGTCAGCCTTCTCCAGAGATTGCTGATTAGCTGATGATATGAATCACCTGTGTTGGCTGTGGGAGGCATGGAAAACAGGCTGGATACCGGTCCCTGCGGACCAGGATTGGGGACCTCTGATCTATACCATTGTAAATTAATTTGACAATTGACTAATTGTTGAGTAATCAAATAATTGCTGCACCGCTACACCGAATCGACCCGAACCGAATCGTTCCATTTTAAAATCAAACTGTCCTTGTATCGGATCGCGCCCCACGTATATCAAGATGCGTATCGAATCGTCTTGATTGGAGAGATTTGAACCCCTAATATATATATAAATGTTACAACAAGACAACTGCGCACCGTTTCTTACCTTAATTCATTCGGTGCTCCCGACAAACCTCGTCTACATCGCCTCCATAGTGTGATTTGTCAAGACTGCATATTTCTTTCAACAATTTTCACGTGTTAAGCACTCGTGAAATAAGAGAAATACAATTGTTGCTGCTATTAATTACACTAGGCGTGTGTGTCGCTATGATTTACCGGTATCTTTTCTTAATTGCAGTCATATGGTGCTTGTGGAGTCGCGATGTTAATGGTTCTTGGTGGAACAGAATTGTTAACAAATCGCTCCTCATGGCAGCCATTTTTCAGCAAACCAGTTAAAATTCGCGCGCAGGTGTCTCTCACTCACTATCCAACATGCTTGCTCATCATGCTGTACACCGTTTGAAAGATGGGTTCCTTCAGATTTGAATAATGCCCAACATTTCATGATAAAACCATATCTGCAGGCTCAGGGAGCACTTAAGTCAGTAAATGCAAGAAAAGATGCAACTTACCCTGTATAGCCACCGCTATTCCCAACCAGATGTCCCGTTGCTTGAGCCAGTCATAGTGAAAGTTTTTGGTGATGAACGTTTCGAAAAGCCAATCAGATAATCAAAACATTGACGTGGCTGGTTGCCATAGTAACTCACTATTTGAAAATAAACACTCTTCGCCTTTAGCCCTCCAATGTCATAAAGCCACGTTTTTGGTTGCTGCAACCTGCCAAATACGCATTCACCCATTCTTATGCTCATTTGAGTTAGCACTCATGGACTAGCCTTTGCAACTGATCTACAAGCGAAAAAAAAAGCAAATGAACCACGTGGGAAGTGATTGACAGCTTATGTGGTCCAATCCCCTAGCCTTCCTTTGTCTATCATGGCCCATGACGATGTGCGTAAAAGGTCCTCCCTCATACGATGCATGAACCAGTCACAGCAATTTCATGGTGTTTGACATATTGAACAGCCAATGTAATTCTGAATTCGTCAAATTCTTGCTTGTTTTTTTGTTTTGTTTTCTAAAGCCTGTTTGTGCGTACGTCATGTGAGAGAAAATATCAGAGAGTGTCAACGGTGCGTCATAAAGGCGCATATTTCTTGGATCCCTTGCTTTGAATTCATGTCAGAATAATGTCTGTGGATAAAGTCTCTCAACTATGTTTAAAAATGGAATAGAATAGGCATAAAAATTATTTTTTAGCAGACTTGACCTTAGCTTTTAAGGGCACAGTTTTGTTCGCCTGAACCGTAGTTTTGGAAAATCTTGTGTAAAATGTTTATTTTTTGTAGTATTATTGTCAAACCTGAACTGGAATTAGGGAAGACTTTCATATTGTAGTGTTTTTCAGTCCAACACAACATTTGACATTTATTTTCAAGGCAGATTTTGTGAAAAATATACAGACAAACATAAAATGTGTCTATTTTTTTGTATTCAAACTTCCATTACTCAGTGCTAGTAGCACTTAAACACATTTTGACTGTTAGGGAGGCAAATTCTAAGTGTTATCTTTAAAAAGAGACCAAAATTATGCCAGTCCAAATGGTTCATGAACAGCTTCAGGTTTACCTTGGGTGCACCTTTTCTAGGCGTTTTCGACAAAAATGACACGAATGGCAAGGGTTTTTTAATGTCACTCTTGTCAAAGTCATCAAACCCGAATGAGTTTCAGTTCTTGCTAAAATGCTAAGCCTTAAGGTCCAGAAAGAAGACACGTCGTAACACGCTTCCCGCGGCACCTCCAAAATAAAAGTCACTACACATTTCAGCTGTCTAAAACCTTTATTGTGACGAGCTGCGTGCAAATGACATTTTCACAGCGAGTTTTCTGGTAAAGTGCACACAACGTCTTACTTCGAGCCTTGAAACGAATAAATAAATTGTAACGCAACGCATTTCACACACAATAACGATAACGGGAGAATAATTAGTTAGATTAGTTTGTTTATGAAAAAAGAACGGAGTTACATAACGCCGTTAGTTTAACACGCCGTTATTTCCAACAATGTTCATGAATGGTTTTTGAAACATGTTTAACTATATCATAGAGGGTTGCTACTAATTAAAATTAATATGCAAGTGTGTGTGTGTGTGCGTGTGTGTGTGTGTAAAGGGGGGAAAATCAATACTACTGGGTCGGCCGCAGGAGCATCAGCCCGGCACACATTCTCCTGCTATGCCCGGTGGTCAGTCCAGCAACAGACAGTTTGCCTGAACACTGACAAAAACTAGTGGTCTGTCCAATGATGAGGGCCATAATTGTGTAAATATGTGTCCTGTACCAAGTATTGTGCAAATTGTTTCACAGTAATTGGTTTCAGTTTAACACCAATCTACAGATTTCTAGTTCATAAAGAGGTGATTCTGAAGCAAGGACATGCACTCTCTCTCTCTCACACACACACACACACACACACACACACACACACACACACTTTGATGCAGTGGGATTTAAGGAAAGTAGCACTGGCTGTGAGGATAAGTAGAGCCAGTATGTGGGGGCTAACAGCTGGGTGGATAGTGGCTTTTAATCCTCCTGGATTTGAACATGATGGAGGGGAACAACAACAAATCAGTGCATGTGTTTTAAATTCCTTCATCTCACAATACTGACAAATTATTGACAGAATTTTGTGTGCATGTGTGTTTGCATGTAAGTATGCTTGTTTAGGCTAATTGATAATAATTTTTTTCCTTTTGTGCCCACAAGTCCTTCATTATGTAATTAATGATGCGTGGCCCTTTGGAATGCTGAATTGAATTGTGTAGCTGTAAAGACCATGGCCATGCAAGACTTTTCATATGCTTTTATTTTCTATATAATATTAAAATCTTTGAATGAGTTGATTTTTGTCAAAACATATACAAAATGAGTTCTTGCGTTTATTATTGATTTGCTATTTATCCGTCTTGTTGTGTGCATATGCTTTTATGTTTTTGCATTCATGGAAACATAATTGGAGATTTCGAATGACATGCAGGACAAATATATGGTAGTATAATATTAAAATCTTTGAGTGAGTTGATTTTTGTCAAAACATGTACAAAATGATTTCTTGTATTTACTATTGATTTGCTATTCATCAGTCTTGTCTTTCTTTTTTTTATGCAAGAGAGCCCTTTGTGTGTGTTGGGGGGGTTAATTTGTCGATTGTGGGTCATTTTTATAGTTGAGGAAATTAGACTTTTATCTATGCATGTGAGAATTAAAATATATTAAGATACTGTTCTGTACATTGGTTCGATAAAAAAAAAAACTGATGCACACACTTAGAAGTATGGGTTCTAAAAGTGTTCTTCTTGAAGGGCTTAAAGTCTACCCAGAACCATTTTCTTCTGAAAAAGCCCCAGACACCCCCCCCCACCAACCACCCCCACCCCCCCAACCTAATTAACTCTCTCAATACATATGACGTTTAAATATGTCATAAGCGTAATAGTCGCCACGTACACGTGACGTATCAATCCGTCATAAGCTATTTTTATGCTAGCGTTTACAGGAGGGTCTGGCGCAGCTTCTGACTAGGCTTAAGCCTGGTTCACAAGGCAAGATTTTAAAACTGTCGGCCGACTTCCAAACTTTGAAAGACACCACACGTGAAGAGAAAAAATCACGGGAGTAACAGTTTTGAACATACCGTGTGTGGTGTGTAGCCACACTGCGCAATCAACACACCACACACGGGCCAAGTTCATTCATGAATGTGACGGGAAGTTTCGCAAAACCTCTCGAGATTAAACGTGACTTCCAGGTCAACAAACATACAGGACCAGTTGCGATAATGCGGCATAAAAAGAAAAGGCGTTGTTTAAAGGAGTGTAAATGGGCTCTGGGCGGCGAGGCATTGCTTGCCCTCGGTGCTGGCAGCGCGGGTTTGCGTCTCACCCGGAGACCACGTTTATTTGTGTAGTATGTGTGTGCGTGTATAAACAATTAAATTTAATTTAAAAAAGGAGTTTAATAGCGCAAGCACGGACTTTCTGCTATGACTGTTTTGATTTTGGATTCCCCACCGGCTTCATCGCCGGCTCGCTTTCTGATTGACTGCACGTCACTGTCAACCATTTGCGCGGTGGTTTGTCCTTGGGGCACACCGCCAAAACAAAACAATCCAACATGTTGAATATCCCCGATTTCAAGTTGGAGGTCCTTCTGAGCGCCGATATTGGGATGCTCTGTTTGTGTTGTCAACACACTCGGCAGGATCTGTTAAGATTATCGTTTGCGTATCGGTGCGTCCTTGCGATTGTCGGGAGGGGAAGTTCGGGGCTAAAATCGGGCCAATTCTCATGCCGTGTGAAGCAGGCATTAGGATTAGGCTTGACTGCAATGTTATTTAAAAGAAACAACCAGCAGGTGGCGGCAAGTATAATATCAGCCAGTGTCACGCAAGGATCTTATTGTAGAAGAAGAGAAGCAGGAAGTGTAGATTGGGACCGGGAGTGTCGTCTGTCACTACGAACGTGTTGTAGAGCAGCGAGGAGCAGCGGAGAGGAAGTAGAAAATAAGCGATCGGCAGAACAAAACAGTTAACACTGCAGGATTGCTTATTGGCTTTAAAAAAAGCATCCTCATCAGCTCATCAAAGCATAATGGAGGCGATCGAGTTGCGGCGCGTCAAGAAATTACGCTTCGTTCCTCGAGCAAACGCAATGAGCAACCGTCGAGCAATGATCTGCGGGGTTAATGGCTCGTTTTGCCTGTCACATCGACCCCTGGATGCTGCGGCAGAGCTGCAGTTAGACCAGTCAATTGTTTATTTTTATGTGCAATAAACTGTTATTTTGTTATCAAAGGCACTTTTAGGAACAATGTTTTATAGCACGAAAACATTATTTAAATGTTTGAGCTGTCACAAAAGAAAAATTAGTAGTGTTAAAGTCCAAGTCCAATGGCGTTTTACGGGGCTCAAGCCTACCTATAATGTTCTTAATGTGTATGTGTATATACTGTATATGTGTGTGTAAAAGCGAAGCTCTGATTTACGGATCGATCTACATTCCTATGCTCACCAATGGTCACGAGCTGTGTGTCGTGACCGAAAGAACAAAATCCCGGATTCAAACGGCCGAAATGAGTTTCCTCTGCATGTTGTCCGGGCTCTTCCTTAGAGATGGGGTGAGATGCTCGGTCATCAGGGAGTGACTCGGAGTAGAGCCACTGCTCCTTCATGTTGAGAGGAACCAGTTGAGGTGGCTTGGGCATCTGGATCGGATGACTCCTGGATGCCTCCCTGGAGAGGCATGTCCCACTGGCGGGAGGCCCCAGGGACGACCCAGGACTGGAGAGACTATTGCCTCTTTTTTATTAGCCCCGCACAGCACAATACCGCACCACACTGCACGGAACGGACACTACATGGCCTCCATTGCATTTCCATTACAACAGGCCTGCGGTGGGAAAGGGGTGGGATCATTCGAACTGTCCAAGCCAAGCTTGCACATTCGCAGTGTATGCGGCAGCGCTCTCATGAAATTTCATGAGTGGCAAGTTGCACATTATTGAACCATATTTACAATTTCATATGGACCACCATGGATGAAATATTGTTATCTTGATTTCACGACCGGTTCGCCAAGCTCGCCGCCAGCGCTCATTCATTCTGAATGGAGAGCTCAGCCTCATTCATTAAACTGGCCACCTCTCAGAGTCAACGGCTCATCCGGCATCTGAAGCCACCAAACTCATCAACCCCGAGGTGGGATGGGCCGAGAAAGCGACAGGGCTCCACTGCATCTCAAGCTCTCATTTAAATAAATGGGAACACACGACCAGGCAAGCGGTGTGCACTAAAAAAAATGTTTTAAACCACAATCATTACAAATCCATCCACAAGCACCTTTTAAATTGTAAATATAGTTCAGAGTTGTTGTAAAACATTATTATATTTATTTTATATACTGTATTTTTATGACTTTGGCGAAGACCGGCAGGCGCCTCTTGCCTCGCTTGCGTAAAATAAGGAAATGGGTGTGCCACGGCGTTGCTTGCTGTGTTGCTGTCGGCCAATCAGATGACAGGGACGACACGGCCCCGCTCGGCCCCAGACGACAAGCGCTGCAGAACTACCTCTGAGATGGTTCTAAAAGTGGTTCCGTTGTAACCGCTCGGCCCTGAAAAGCAACATATGTCTCTCGGCTGGCCTGGGAACGAAAGGACCTGGACAATATGGCTGGGGAGGGGAAGTTGGGTTTCCCTCCTAAAACTGCTGCCCCCGCCACCCGTCCCCGGATAAGTGGTTGAAAATGGATGGATGGATGGATTGATATGGTTGTAATGAGTTAGTATATAGATGTACTTGTCACCATGGTGATAAACAAACTACGATAGTAGCCATAATTAACAGACCAAGCCCTCCACGGGGATAGCATTATGTCAGTATAATACCGCTGTAAAGAACCCAAGGCCAGGTCAAATGAACATTAGTAATAATAATGCATCAGTTTTCATTTGGCACTTTTCTGGACAGACACTCAAAGGCCCTTTACAATGGATACTGTGAAGTAAATTGTTAGGACACGACGGCACGTGACTTGGAGAGAGTGGGAATAGAGCAGTGAACGTCATGATGGCAAGTTGCACCATCATTGAACCATATTTACCATTTCATAAGGACCACCATGGATGAAATATTGGTATCTTGATTTCACGACAGGTTTGTCAAGCTCGCTGCCAGCACTCATTCATTCTGAATGGCGAGCTCAGCCTCATTTAATAAACTGGACAACCGGCTCTACCTGAGTCACAGCCGCCACATTAGTGAGCATCTTCGGCGGAGAGCATGTTCCATGTGACAATGATTATGAGTCTGAAATGCTTCCACACATTTCCCATTTTCTGTCTTCTTTTTTTGACACATTTTTTTTACTGCTCCATTAATCACATATGTCAAATACAATTTTCACTTTACTTGTATGAGGTGAATATGAAAATGCAAAATGCCAATACAGCTCAGGTTTGATTTTTATTAATGTGCAGTATGCATTTTCGTGTGAGATGAGAGGGTGAGAGCAGTGCGCAACTGGGCATGCGTGCAGCATAGAGGGAACATTGCTTGTGATGGATAAACTGTTGAGTACGGTGCACAAAAAAATATCAAAATTTGTTGTATGATAAAAATGCATCCTTGGTAGATTCAGCAAAAATGAAGATTAATAGAAATTGGCAAAGTTACACCAGCTGACTGATGTTATGCTTCCATTAATACTGATAAATGTTAGAGGTTCTTTTGTAGTAATATTACAATGTTTATTTTGCAGATATGTTTGATGGGTGTGGTGTGACCCTTTTGGAGATATGTGGGAGCTGGCCTGAAAGCTTTGGTGTGCCCCGGCATAATATCAGCTTTACAGATGCCAGTGATGAAGGCCTCAGGGAGAGATTGGCAGATGCTATGTCCGAGTTTCCTTCTCGCGATATAGAAGGATCTGCTACAGGTAAGTACAGCCCTGAACAACTCAATATGTGATGCGTTTTCACAAAATCAGGCTTATGTCTCAGAAAATGAAAATGTTGATGTTTGTATATTCTACTTCTACACTTAATTAATTCCCTTTCAAATGATATATAAAAGTTATTAAGTTAGAGCAATTTCAATGTTGGCCAGTCGAAATTCCTCGTTTTGAGAAAAACGCGTTTAACGTTTTTGGCCCATCCTTTTAGAAAAAAAATATTGCTCTTAAACTTTCAGGAAGTGTTGAAAGGCCAGTGGAAAGTAAATTCCAATAGCAGATAAGGACATCATACGATATTTTAATCCTTTAAAATGTGAGGAAGTTTGACATCTCAAGTGATGAAATGGGGCAAAAAAGGTGATTTTGGCCTCAATCTCAAAACAATTTTGAAGATTACATTAAGCATACTATTAATCTCCTGAGGCATCATCTGCCAAAGTTTTCTTTAGCGCGTATTTTTGTTGTTGATTTGCCATTTGCGGTGGCCTGTGACAATAATGTTGATTAATTCATAGATATATTATCTCAAATGCGTTTGGCCACATAAATAAATACGATACGATACGATATATTTTTTTCTACGGGAACTTTTTCCTGGACTCCGTCCAGCTGCAGTTTACAGTAAGGAAAAAACAACAGACTAGAAAGAGATAAAATCAAAATTAAATAAGAAGTGCAGCAGTAGTTTACAGTAAGAAAAACAACAGATTAGAGAGAGATAATTAAAATAAATAATACAGACGCTCCCCAACTTACGAACGAGTTACGTTCAGAGTGATCGTTCGTAAGGTGAATTTGTTCGTAAGTTGCTTCAGTGCTATATTTTGTATTATAATTTATGTTTAAAGAGAATACGTACAGTACTGTACTACGTATGTTAGAGAGAGAGAGCGAGAGACACACACAGTATGTGCATGTACGTAATAAGATAAATAAAATGAAGTTTAACTTACTTTTGGAAGATGTACTCGATGCTTAAGGATTTGATGGAGGAGGAGGAGGAGGAAGAGGAGGATTTTATATCATGAGAGGTTCTTCGTCGTCGCTGGAATGGGCTTCAAAAGTTACTTCCTCCTCCGTAACTTCAATGTAGGAAGAAGTTGAGGGTCGCGGAGAAGAAGATGAGGGTTGATGAGTATCTTCCTTGGAGGATTTACTAGAAACTGGCCGAAAGAAGCGATCTAACTACGATTGCACAGTTTTCTTCTTTTTTCATCATAAATGATGCGGTAGCACTGTATGGCATCATTCAATTGATTTGCAACCTTTGTGCAACGTTCAATATTTGGGTCTTGCTGCTCGAAGAATGCGATGGCTTTATCTATGAGT
Organism: Vanacampus margaritifer; assembly: GCF_051991255.1. Lineage (NCBI taxonomy): Eukaryota > Metazoa > Chordata > Actinopteri > Syngnathiformes > Syngnathidae > Vanacampus > Vanacampus margaritifer. The sequence continues at coordinate 4,180,710 of NC_135436.1, read as the reverse complement.
GACAGGCGTTTCTTCTTCTTCCTCCTCCTCGACACGTTGCTGAGCCTCCAATGCTGGGTGAGCTCTCACAGCGCCAAGCGTCGGTATTAGCGGCGGAAAGAAGCACTACAGTACTCGGAAAAAGGTGCGCAATAAAAAATCTAATTTACAGCATCTCTTTCCGAACATTTTTTGACATGCGCACATGCGTGAAGACATGTTCGTATGTACCGTTGTTCGTAACTCGAATGTTTGTAAGTAGGGGAGCGTCTGTACACACACACTCCTATATATATATATTGCTCCACTTAGTTAATGTCGGTTATTAAGCAATTTGATGGATGTCGGCAGGAATGAGTTCTTGTAGCGGTTCAGCCTGGTTCTGGGGGCCCTGAATCTCCTGCCGGAAGGCAGTAGCTGGAACTCATGATGCAGAATGTGAGTCGGGTCAGTAGCAATTTTCTGTGCCAATCTGGTGACGGACTGCTCATAAAGCATCTGTAGGGAAGGATGATTCCTGACCCCCATGAGCTTCATGGCAGTCCGCACCAGACCGGCAATCTGTGACCTTGACTGCACAGTCAGGTTGCCGTACCAGGCCGCAATGCCGTATCTGATGATACTTTCTAATGCAGCCCGGTAGAACAACAGCATGATCCTCTGCTCCACTCCATAGACCCTCAGTCTGCGTAGGAAATAGAGACGCTGTTGGAGTTTGGAGCAGAGACTTCCAACGTGTACCCTCCAGCTGAGTGTGTTGTCAATGTGGACCCCCAGATACCTGTATGAACCCACCTGGCTGATGTGATTGCCTTTAATGACGACTGGCCCGTGGTCACCAACAGTTTTTGGATCAAATATCACCTCCTCTGTCTTCCCCACATTGAGCACAAGATGATTCCGGTCACACCACTGGACAAATTTCTCTATTTCTGAGAAATAGTCCAGTGGGCTACCGCCGGCCTGCAGCAAGCTGACGATAGCTGTGTCATCAGAGAACTTAATGATAAAGTTCTCAGGGTGTGATGTCACACAATCATTTGTGTACAATGTGAAGAGGACCGGGGAGCTGATGCAGCCCTGTGGGGCGCCTCTGCTAATCAATCTGGGTTCCGAGAGGGAGCTGTTGACCCTGACTTGCTGTGTGCGCTGTGTCAGCAAGGAGTGATACCACCTCGAGATGTACGGGTTCACATTCATCTCCTTCAGTTTACCCAAAAGCAGGTGCGGCTGCATTGTGTTGAACGCTGAGCTAAAGTCAACGAACAACACACGTGTATAAGCTTTAGCAACGTCCAGATGTTTGCTGACCAGATGTGTGATGCTGTTGATAGCATCGTCAGTGCCGCGACCCCGCTTGTAGGCAAACTGAAGGGAGTCTAAGTGTGCATCCACCTCCCCCCTGAGCCGAGTGACCATCAGCCTCTCGAAACACTTCATAACAATGGAAGTTAGAGCCACAGGCCTGAAGTCATTATTGACCACAGGACATTGTTTTTTAGGAACCAGGGTGATTACTGATTTTTTCCAGAGACTGGGAATGGAGTGTGAGTCCACAGATCTCTGGAAGATGGGCTGCCATGCCGCTGTGAGCTCCTCTGCACAGGATTTTAGCAGAAGGGCAGATATCCCATCTGGTCCTGAGGCCTTCTTTGTGCAGACAGACCTAAAAGCAGATTGGACATCATGGGGATGAATGACCAGCCTTGAGTCCTGCTTATTCACTGAAATGGACCTCAGGACCTCCCCACATTCAGAGGAGAAGTCCTGGGTTTCGAATCTTAAATAAAAGTCATTCAGCTCCCTTGCCTTCTGGAGGTCATTTAGAGTGCTGAGACCTTTTTGAGCAGGAGTCAAGTTGGTGATCCTCCTCATGGTGTCCCACATTTTCTTAGAGTTGTTAGCAGCAAAGTGTTTTTCTATAGTCTCTTTGTGCTTCCTTTTTGCTTCTTTAAGCATGTGTTTGAGTTCTTTTTGAACCAGTTTGAGCTGGGCTCTGTCCTGGTTCTTAAATGCCCTTTTTTTGCGGTTAATACAGTCTTTAACCTCCTTAGTAATGTACGGTTTGTTGTTGGGGTAAACAGTTATTTCCTTTGTTGGTATGATGTTGTCCACACAGAATTTAATATAGTCAGTTACAGTCACAGCAGCAGTATCCATATCCAGCCCATCAAAGGTATTCCACTCTGTGCATAGGAAACATCCTTTAAGGGTCTCAATGCTGTCATGAGACCAGAATAAGAATAAGAATGGTTTTATGGTTCAGTTCAACACTTTTTTTTTTCCATTCAACATAATACATAAGGAACACACCCCTTCTACACTACTGTCCAGCATAGTCAATACAGTATGCGCTCTACCTGTGCATTAGGGGCCGGGAGCTTTGGAAAGACCATTGCGATGATGCGATCATCTTTTCATCTTCAAGTATATTTCAAAGCTCATATTGGATTTGAATTCCATCCCACTTAAAAGAGCATAGAGTGGAAATTTGTAATACTGCGCGAGCCAGACAGACATGTCATTTGTGACACACGTCACTGGCGTGTCATCCTTTTATAGAAGTCTCATGAAAATCACAACATCGAGGAGTGATCAAAACATTACATTATTTATATTAGATTATTACATTTCATCATTTCATACAGCTTTAATATTACATTTCAATTCAACCCGACTCACACTTGCATGTAAGAGCGTTTAATTACCTCATTATTGTTTTGCGAGATGCTTTGCTTTAGTGCACAAATGCATTAAATTAAAAGGAGAAATAGACTTATTAAAGAAAGATCCCGCAGCTGAACATGAAATCCTTGTCTGCATTACAAACATTTGCCAGTATGATGACAAATGATGGTGTATTTTGAATTTTATTGGGTGCTATGTCAATTTATATAAATCATTTGTAACGTTAGAAGCAAGGAACTCCACGGTTTGTTTTGGAGCAGGTGCCAGAAATGTGCTAGCTAGCAGCGCGGCTAAAAACACGCCTTAGTTACACAACGTACATTACTTATTAATTGCTTGTTTCTATGAACTTCGAAAATTTAAACTTTTTCGCTGCTGAAAAATGAAAATAGAGACCTTAAGGATGTTATGTTTGGAAAAATCTCAAAATTTTAATTTGTGTCCAAATTATCTATTTTTGTCATTTACTCATAACTAATTTCTGCGACATACGCCTGATTTTGTGAAAACACATAACATATACACATTTTCAAACACATGCTATGGCTGCAAGGTGCATTTGAAGTATCGATAATGTCATGAAAATCTACTATTTACGTTGAATGTAGGTGTATTTAATGGGAGACATGCACGTTTTTCCTCTTCAAAGAGCTGTCCGGTCTCATTTTGTGTTTCATAGCATAGTCGTAAGATGTCATTTTGTAAGACATAATTGCCAGGCTCCCAAAAAATTTAACATTTCTCTGCTTCACCGTTTCTATTTTATTTTATTTTGTGCTTTCATTGATTTTAAGCATAGAACTGTATATTTTGCAAGCACTGCAGTCAAATTTATGGTTAAATATTCCTATACGCTCATAGCGTAATACGCCTATAAACCGTATACTGTGACAAGGATTACCAAAGTGTGGAACATGTATGTCATGATCAGTGGCGGCTGCTGGTCATTCAAATGAGGGGGAGCTCATTCTTGACGCCTCAGACAGATCACCCAATCATAACGCAGTAGCCCAGCCCACTGTTCCATAAAACTCCCAGAGACTCAGCATGTCCGATGGGCAGGAAAAAGCCCAGCATTTCCAACGACCATCCGCATTTCACGCAGTGGAACAACCCACTCTACGAAGCAGCGCTCGACTGTGTAAACAAATAAAACTGCCGTGGCACGGCAGGGATGAATGAGAAGTCCTGTCAGTTATTTGTGATAAGTAGCTAATTCTGAACAAAAGATTATCATTCATTATGCGGTATTGTATTGAAAGATGAATTGTACAGACAGCAGGGCATATCTCATCACTTTCTTTTTTTAGGGGAGGGGCATTTAGGGGAAACTGAGCTTAGAGCAACCGCCACTGGTTATGATGTTGGTGTGTCCTCCTCGACCTGCAGCTGGGCAACAAGAAAGGAGGAACGAATGAATGAGTTTATTAAGTGATTCTTGGTTTGGTTTGGTTTATTGAACATATAAATGCAATATGAAATATAAGATAAAAGTGAAAGAAATAAAATAAAAGTTAAAAAGGAAAATAATTAAGTCAGAATTTACATGTTCAAAGGGAAGAAGTACAAGAACTTATCTAGTCCTACCCCCACTATTTTATATCATGATAATGTACAGTAGGTTATTATATTTAATAATATATCATTAAAATAGAAAATAAAAGCAAACTTTTTTAATATTATATATGTTAGTGTAAGTTATAAACCCTTATCCATTGCTTATGCAAAAATAAAAGTAAGAGATAAAAGCCCTACATATACAATTAATCTAATCACAATATGGTCAATTTCCCAAAATTAATTGTTGGACATACATGAGCACATACAGCATGCTAATAATACCCTTAAGTGCATATACACAGCATACATACATAATATGCATGATTGTTCCTGCATATGCACTCATAGATTAATTTTATATTTATACCTTATTTATATATTTTTAATAATAATAATGGGTCAGATTTATATAGCGCTTTTTTTGGACACTCAAAGATGCTTCACAATGGATACATTATTCGTGCGCACACACATTCACACTTTGGTGGTGGTAAACTATTTAAGTAGCCACAGCTGCCCTGGGGCAGGCTGATGGAAGCGTGGGTGCCAGTGTGCGCCTACGGCCCTTACGACCACCACCCAACATTCGCACCTTTCAGACACTGAGTGCCACTGGAGGCAATGTGTGTGAACTGTCTTGCCCAAGGACACAATGACGCATGACTCGGGGAGAGCGGGGATCAAACAGCCAACCTTCCGACGACCGGCTCTTCCTCCTGAGCCATGGCCGTAGCACTATCTTTTTAAACCTCTTATTGAACATAGCAAGTGATTCAGAGTTTTTCAAATCTGTTTAATAATTGTTCCACAAATTAAACCCTTTAACAGAAACACACATTTGCTTTATGTTTGTTCTTGTCATTGATTTTTTTTTTTAAGTCACTTGTGCCCCTTAACCCATAGCAGCAGCCCTCTTTGATGTCAAACAACTTCTGAATACTGTGGCAAAGTTGGTTATTGTATACTTTATACATTATTTGTGCTGTTGGTAAATCCATTAAGATTTACCTGATTCCATTCAGTACATTCACTCAAAAGATTGGTTTGAACAAAATGTTTGTAAACGACTGTGAACACTTCTTGAGACCTGTCTCCTATTCCCTCCACAAAAAAAATTAAAACATTGTTTGTTCACTCTCTTTGTGCGGTACAGTACCAAATAGCTTGCCTGGTACTGGTCCACGACCCGATGGTTGGGAACCCCTGGCTTAGATCACCCTCAGCCGTATACTTACTCAACAAGAGAAAGTTTGTGTTCTTGAGTTCTTGACTCTCACACTTCTTTGCTTTGAAGCTTCCTGTCTGCATATTTGTGTGTGTATAGCAGAGACACAGTGGCCTTGCTAGTCCAAATGGTTAACGCATTTAGGAAGAGGCAATGCTCTCAAAGAATTCTTTTGATGTGTGTATCTGAGTCTTAGTGTGTCTGTTTTTTATGTGCAGCCAACGGTAGGTCACAAGGACCTAATGGATTTACCATCGACTAACACTCCCATCTCCAGTTCTTCATTCTCTCTGCTAAGATTAAACCTAATTTCCATTCAAGTTAGTCCCCATAATTTTGTCATTCTTTTTACCCCTAAGACAGCCAAAATACCCTCCCCCATTAAATGAGATGCGATATATCCACGTTTCTTGTCCCACTTTCATTGCTCTAAGGCAGTAGTGCAAGAACTGTGGTTTTAAAGATGGGGTCTTAAGTTTTCACTCAGAAATAAACACTTCATAAACACTGGATGTATACACATGAAATCCTTCTTTTTTTTGGGGGGGGGGAGAGCTCAGTATTGATCATTTGACATGTCATCATCATTGTTCTCCCTTTTTTTTTTTGTATGTGTGTTTGTGCGTGTGTGTGTGTGTGTGTGTGTGCGTGCGTGCGTGTGTGTAAAAAAAAAAAAAAAAGAATTCCCATACCGTTCACCTAAACCGAACACTTCAAAATCCAGCCAGAGTCGTGGGGCCGCCAGGAGACCCGAAGAGGGACCAAAGAAAAGAAAGAAAAGCGAAGCCCAGCACCGACCAGACACCACCCACCGGGCCACTAACCAGAGTCCTTCACCAACCCCAGAGACATCTAAATTCCAACAAATCAGGGAGACCTCAAGGGCCCAAAGGAGAAACTGAGGAAAGGTAGAAAGGAAAGACGAAGCAGAGTGAGATCCACAGACACCAGCCTCCACCGAATCAATGACCTGAGGGAGAAACAAATTGTGTCTGAGTTTCGATAGATGCTGGTGTGGTGGATCTGGCATGCATGACATGACATACAGGTGACCGCAGCACTGCTCCATACTGCGGCCTGCCCCAACCGATACCCCCCCCCCCCAGTTGTGTGGCGCATTAAAATTTGGAGGGGAGCTGCAGGGCGGAGACGGTGTCTCCACCCTACCCCACTCCCCCCCAAAGTGTGTTATGTGCCATAAAATGTATTGTGCAAAACTAGTGCAGTGAGTTAAGAGTGACCAGGGGGGTGGGGGGGGCGCATCCGCCCACCAATCCCCCACCCACCCCACTGGGACCCCGGCGGGGCTCGCCCCCCGGATACCGGGGCCCGCCCGAAGTGCCCGGAGGTCCACCGGAGCGGGGCGGGCACAACACCGATCCCGCCCACTCTCCCGGCCCCCGGAGCGCCGAGACCCGGGCCACGGATGGAACCCCCGGCCTAGGGGAGGGGGAGGAGGGCAGACAGGGGAGGGGGAGGGGACGGGGGAAGGAGACGACAGGAAGGGCAGGAGGCAGGGCCGCAGAGAGAGGGGGAGAGGAGGAGGAAGGGCGACGAGGGAGAAGGGACAGGGAGGTGGAGGACGGGCGGGGAGAGGCGAAGAGGGAGAGGAAGCAAGGGGGAGGAACGGGGAGGGGAGAGGGAACCACGGGGCACCCCGGTGGCCCACAGGCCCCGACCCGCGTCGCCGGGCCCAGAGCGACGGACCGCGCCGAGGCGGCGCCGCCCCGAACACCAGGGAGAGCCCCGCAACACAGCACCCGCCACGAGACCCAGGGAACGACCAAGACGCAGCCGCCACCCAGCAGCCAACAGAGGGGCGGACCCGCCCACGCCCAGCCAGGGGGGGACAGCACCTGTAGAGTTAGTCCCCTGGCATGCAGTGAATCCGAATATTAGCCCTTAGTGCCCATTGGAGGTGAATCTGCTCGATCCTGTTGGCAGCAACTGGGTTCCTGACTATAAAAATACAACCATTAGTTACAAACTGTCAAATGCAGAGACATCAATGTAAGTTATCACGATGTGGTGGCTCTCGCTAACAGGCAGAATTAAATAACCAGAATTAGGTTAAAATATTCTATATACGTAGACCATATTTCTATGAATTTTGATATTTGTTTTTTATTTGAGGCCGATATTTTTTCCATTAAAATGTGATTCATGAGGAGGTTAGACCATTGGTCGATATTCAGAGTTTGTTTATTTTTCCAGTTAACAAGAATTGTTTTTTTTGCGATAGTAAGGGCTACAAGTGTAGATTGAAATTGTTTATGTGGTAGGTCAGTTGTTCTTAGGTCACCTAGCAAACACAAGTTTGGAGATAAAGGTATCCTATAGTCCAAGATAGCGGAAAGTTTTTCTAAGACTTTAGTCCAGAAATACATAACCGGAGTGCATAACCATAAAGCATGAAAATAAGTGTCTGTAGTGTTTTGTAAACACTGGAGACAAATGTCGGAGTCGGAGAGTCCCATTTTCTTCATCATATATTGAGTAATGTATGTTCTATGGATAATTTTATATTGGATAAGTTGTAAATTTGTGCGTTTTGTCATTTTAAATGCGTTTTCACAAACTTGAATCCAAAAGTCAGATTCCGGAGCTATAGACAAGTCTGTCTCCCATTTTAAGATGGGTAAAGACATTTTATCCGTATATGAAAGTAACTTATATATTTTTGAAAGTTTTTTTGTTGTTGTCGGAGAAAGCTTGGTAATATCTTCAGCTAAACCAGGCGGTTGGAGTGTACCCTGAAGTGTTGGAATTTGTTTCTTTATCATATTTTTAACTTGCAGATAATGTAAAAAAATTCCGTTTGTTATTTTGTATTTTTGGAGCAAGGATGTTGTATATGATATAAACATATTATCTGAGAAGAGATGGTGGAGATGTGTAATTCCTTTCTGCTCCCACACACCTAAATAAAACGATTGGTTGTTAATTCGAAAGTCAGGGTTATGCCATAGGGGAGAAAGCCCACAGGGCTCCACTTGGGCTTTTGTAATTTCTAATGCCTTCCACCAAGCAGTCAGGGTGGCGGAAATCATTGGGTTTTTAAAATAATTATGTTGCTTAATTGATGTTATAATAAAGAGTAAATCTAGAAGTCTGAGGCTATTACAATCCTTCTCTTCTAGTTCCAGCCAACAGTTAGTATCTCTGTTGGGATTTACTTTTCTGAAGAGTAGATAGACTAATCTTTGCTTTTTTTTATTCCAGTAAAATTTTGTAACGGCTGAGTCCAACAACTGGAACCAGTTAGCTGTAGGTTTAAATGGAATCATTGAGAAAAAAATAGTTTATTTTAGGTAAAACTTTCATTTTAACGGTGGCTATTCGTCCTCTTAAAGGAATAGGAAGATTATTCCAGCGTTCCAAGTCACTATGAATGTTATCCAGAAGTGGAGAAAAGTTTAAATGAATTAAATCAGTTAATTTAGGTGAGATTTTTATGCCTAAGTATTTTAAATTACCTATAGGAAATGAGTAGTGTGGGTCCTGGCTTGCAGGGTTCAATGAATTTTCTGTAATAGGTAGAAGTGTTGATTTTGTCCAGTTAATAGAATAATCTGACAACTGTGAGAATTTAGTTATTAAGTTAAATACTTCCCCTAACGAAATCGCCGGGTTTTCTAAATAAAGTAAAATGTCATCGGCATATAGATTAATTTTATGTTCTGTTACCCCAGAGTGAATTCCTTGAATCCTTCTTTCCTGGCGTATGGCTATTGCAAGTGGCTCAATAAATATTGCAAATAATAAAGGGGACAGTGGGCATCCCTGTCTTGTGCCTCTCTGTAAAATAAAGCTCTTAGATATAATCCCATTAGTAGTAACTGTAGCTTTGGGAGAATCATATAATACTGACACCCAGTGGATAAATGATTTCCCAAAGCCAAATTTATTTAAAACAGCAAAGAGGAAGGAACAGTTAACTTTGTCGAAAGCTTTTTCTGCATCCAATGATATAATAACTGCCTTTTTATCATGCCGCTGTGACATGCTAATAAGGTTAAAGAGCCTCCTAATATTATTAGTAGAGTGACGATCTTTAATAAAGCCTGTTTGGTCGCTATGAATGATTGTCGAGATTACTGTTTGTAGTCTAGATGTGAAAGCCTTAGTGATAATTTTTATATCAGTGTTAATTAGTGAGATCGGACGGTAACTTGATGGAAGGGTGGGGTTTTTTTCTGGCTTTAATAAAAGTTTAATTGCTGCTGTATTCATGTGTGGGTGTATGTAACCATTAGTTTTGCTTTCTGTTACTGCTCTTGAGAATAGTGGAGCAAGCCTTAGTAATAATTTTAATATCAGTGTTAATTAGTGAAATCGGACGGTAACTTGATGGAAGGGTGGGGTCTTGAAATCCTTCTCAATCAACACCTTCTTCTTCATCTGTTAATATGTGGTGGGGATTTTGTCATCAACCACCACCTGTAATTTGCCATTTTGTTTTGTTTTGCCATAAGAGGGACGTTTCTGGGCGGAAAGTCAATGTTTACCCTTCCAGCAAATCACAGATTGTCAGAGTGGCACAATGTTGACGAGAAGAGTGCGGTGTTGAGACATGGGATGAGTCCGTTTTGAATTGTTTGTTTACAAACAGAAACGGTCAAAACTTAAGACCCCACCTTAAGGATAGGGGTTTTCAGACCTTATTGTGCTGGATTAGTAGATTTCAGAGTTCGGATTACCTGTTTATTAAGTAATTCATGTTTCCATATGGTGCTAGTCAATAATCAGAAGTCTCTATTGCTCATCGATGAACAACACTTTTAGCCTGAGGGAGTTCTTCCTTTTCAATGACCTAGATGTGCTCTATCTGACAGAGACTCGGATTGGCGCTTGTGAGTGCAGCGCTTTACTTGAATTGTTGCCCCCTGACTGTGCCTATTTTGACTCCCTGAGGGGAAAAAAAATGTTTTTTAAAGTAAACAGTGTATATTCGCCACCTCGATTACCAGTTATGAAATCACTTTCTCTCAAGTGGACTGAGCTTCCCTATGCGTTTTTAATGACTTTTCAAACCTTGCCGAAATAATGCCCGAGTATCATCTTATCCATGTTATGGTGGATTTTAATATGTATGATCAACCATTGTCAAATAATTTTTTAAGCCTTAAGTGACTTCTTTAATTTAATGCAGTGACATGGCTCTGTAGTAGGGTGGTCGTGTCACGGGGTGTGCGGGGTTTGTGGACCCAAATGCAAACAGAAATCCGGGAAGACAGGTGTGCTCACAAAAACATTTATTGAACAAAACATAAGAAGAAAACTAGGCTGTTAAAACACTCAGAAACACTCAGTCAAAAACAAAACATTCAAAGAAACAACTCACTTACTGTACATAGACAGGACTAGAGGACAACTAACCAGCACGATGAGCGAGAGCAAACAAATGAGCCAACAAAGACTGAACAGAAACAAGGAACTAAAGCCCTGTCCAGACAAAAGCAAAGCCGGCTTCGTTCCTAAAACAAATCTTGTACACACAGAAGCATTTCAAGACTTGCGTGTGTCCAAAAGAAGACGCTGAGGACGTTTAACGGCTGTAATGTATATGGCAAGTCTGGAGTAGCTCTGTAAGCGCAGCCACAGGGAGTTAACGGAAAGTGTAGAAGAAGAATCAGCCAAGAAGACGAACATTTTTTTCTAACATTATTGCAATCTACAGAACAAACATGGTTTGCATGTATCAAAACAACATGGAAAAGACGAACACAGGAGAAGTAACAATGACAGGTGGTTCAAGTACAACACCGCTTGTTGAACAAGGGGAATAAAGAAGCAAAATATTTTGTTGCAAAAGCAAGCTAACGACTACGACATGGCTATCCGCCATTGTTGTTGACTGGTGGTTCGCGCGCTGTCACGCGAAAATTGGCGCATACGTCGTCAATCGTCATCACTGGAGGAGTATCCTGCATATAGTTTCTTGACGGACGCGTTTTGAAATCTTTATATATATATATATTTATATATAAATACCTTTTCTTAACCGCTTGTCCTCAAAAAGGTTGCGGTGGGCGCTGGACCTTATCCCAGCTTTTCGGGCAGTAGGCGGGATACACCCTGAACAGATATATATATATATATGTATATGTATATATATATATATATATATGTATGTATATATATATATATATATATATATATGTATGTATATATATATATATATATATATATGTATGTATATATATATATATATATATATACATATATATATATATATATATATATATATGTATATGTATGTATATATATATATATATATACATATATATATATATATATACATATATATATATATATATATATATATATATATATATGTATATATATAAACCATTATACCGAGGAGCTTTCCAATCACCTCAGTGACTTTGACCCCAGAGATAGGAGAGTCCACTCCAGAGTCCCTAGACTCGGCTTCCTCAAAGTAAGGTGTGTCGGTTGATTTGAGGAGGTTTTCGAAGTATTCTCTCCACCGTCTCACAACGTCCTAAGTCGAGATCAGCATCATCCCATCTCCACTACACAGTGTTAATGGTGCTGCTTTGGCGCTGGAAGATATTTACAAACAAAATAATTTAAGACATTTAAATCCAGTCCCGGGTGTTCTTTTTTTTTTGTCTCACTCCATGTAGGCTGGATTAAAATGTAATGTGTCAAAAATGGATGAATGGATAACATAAACCAACATAAATGTTGACTGTAGATTGAATATAATAACTCGTTTTCACTTGCTGTCCCTGATCTTGTTGGCCCAGTTACAAACACACACACACGCACTCACACACATGACAATCTCCAAACTATTATTCATTTTATACCCAGGGGGCCATGTTGTCCCTTTGCTTTAACCAAAGAGAGTGAAGAAAATGAAAGTGGGAGAAAATAAGTGCACGTCATGAAAGCCCCTCAACACTGCCGTGACAGACTGATAAAAGAAACCCAAAGAGAAGGAGACTATAGAAATAAAATCTGGAACAGCATAAATGACCAGAAATGTTTGTACAGTGTCTATTTGAGATAAAACCGGTGTGAAGCATAGAGTGGCCATAATATCTGTTCCCCAGCTAAACCCTTCACCTTCATGACCCTTCCCCACTGCTCTCGTTCACTCTCACTTTTTGTCCTCTGCAAAGCAAGAAGAGTTTGCCTATAATGTGTAGCGACAGTGTGAGACAATGAATAACTCTTGTCGTCTCTTGAATCCAGAGCCACTACCACTTACCCTCCTCCCCTTTGTCCTTTCAACTCGACAAGTCAAGCCTAGATATCATTGTATCATTTATCCAAGACTCCATTCTGCCACTCTGCCTTGAGGGAAATATGAAAAGTGTGCGTGAATGTGTATTTGTGTGTGTGTGTGTGCATATGTGTGTGTTTAAAAGGGGTTTTGTGGGTGGTGGTTGCCAAATGCAGAATGAAGTTGTGTTTATACACGTCATCACATTTGTGTGCTTGTTGTGTATGTGTCTTTTGTAGGCTAGTGGTATTATTTATTTTTAGATCACTCTTCATTAAAGGAAGGCATACAAACACACAGGGTTGTTTTGAGTGATGGGTGGAGAAGGTATTATGGGTAAAAGTGTAGTAAAGTCAAGTTTATTCCCCCATACCCTTATCATATTTTTAAGAAGTGGATTAAAAAAAAATTCTAATAGAATTTGAATATAAATATAAAGGAGTGTTAATTTCAGCCCTTGAGATTCCATTTCTACCCAATGTGGTAGCTCTACACCTGAGTAGTAAAACATCATGGACCTTAGCTGCACAGCCCAATAGCACAGCATTTTCCCCTTGTGATTCTATTTCTACCCAATGTGGTAGCTCTACACCTGAAGAGTAGTAAAATATCATGGATCTTAACTGCACAGCCCAATTTAAAGCCCCAAGGTCATAAGGTAAATATAATAAGGACAATCTATGTCTAGCCATATGAACTGTATCAATGTTTTACTGAAATGTACAAAAAAAAAAAAAACAGGAGGAAGTGAAGATGAACATTCCGAAAAATATACATTTATTTTGATAACATTAATTCTGCCAATCACAGTCATTGTTAATGGCATCCATCTATCAATGGAGTCTCTCATTCTGCCTAGCCCTCTCACACTGCCCTGGTGAATAGCGAAGGGTGTTGGTCAATATTGCAATCAAAATAGACACAAATCACAACCACAACAGTACCTCCCACCTAACGGGCGCTTCCTGGCCTCCTACCCGGCTTACTCGGAAATCTACTACAAACGTCCTGCAGCAGCTGAGGGAGCGGGATATCCAGGAACGCTTCTCGGGACCGTACCCCTCCCAATCAACCAGATACTGGTAGCCCGTGCCTCGCCTGCGGACGTCCAGAATCCAGTCCACAGTGTAAGATGGATGGCCCTCGATGAGACGCGGAGGAGGTGGAGCAGGAGGTTGGAGAGGGCTCTCAGTCATGGGTTTGAGGAGGGAAACGTGAAACACCGGATGGACCTTGAGTGAGGAGGGAAGGCTGAGGTGGACGGCACTGGGGTTTATAATTTTGGCCACTGGGTAAGGACCAATAAACTTTGAGGACATTTTGCATGAATCTGTTTGCAGAGGGAGATCGCGTGTTGAGAGCCAAACTCATTGTCCTACCTTGTAGTCAGGAGCTGGCATTCGGTGGCGGTCCGCCAGCTGCGTTCCGCTGTCCGACCAAGAGCAGCTCGAGTTTCCCGCCGCACTCTCCTGACTCTGAGGAACTGGGCTCTGACAGATGGTACCGCTGCATCCGACTCCTGAGTGGGGAACATGGGGGGGTTGGAAACCAAAGTTGACCATAAACGGTGACATACCTGTGGCGGAGCTGATTAAGGAGTTGTGTGCATATTCGACCCATGGGAGGCGAGTAGCCCAGGAGGAAGGAAGTCGGGAGGCATCACAACGCAGAGTGGTCTCCAGGTCCTGGTTAGCCCGTACGACCTGGCCGTTGAATTGGGGATGGTAACCGGACGTAAGGCTGGCAGTGGTTTCCAGCGCCCGACAGAACTCTTGCCAAACTCGTGATGTGAATTGCGAGCCTCTGCCAGAGACCATGTCTTGGGGAATGCCGTGCAGTCTGAACACATGAGTAATCAATAGGTTAGCAGTTTCCAAGGCGAATGGTAATTTGGGGAGAGGGATGAAATGAACCGCCTTGGAAAAGCAGTCTACTATGGTTAGTATGGTATCATGTCCTTCTGATGGTGGGAGGCCAGTAACAAAGTCTACGGCAATATGTGACCAGGGGCTTGGCGGAATGGGTCAGGGTTGAAGGAGGCCCGCTGGTGGGCGATGTGATGACTTGTTCCGGGCACAGATTGTACACGCAGCAACAAAAGTCTGGACATCTGCTCCCACAGAAGGCCACCAGAAGCGCTGCTGCAAACTCTTGGGTGGCAGGCAATTCGAGAAGCGTGACCCCAACTGTGCACTTACGATCTGACTTTTTCAGGAACGAACAGCCGTCCAGGTGGACAACCATCAGGTGTTGGCAGGCCCCGGAGAGCCTCTTGCACTTGCAGTGCGGAGGTATGACAAGTTATTGTGGTCTGTCCAGATGATGAAAGGCCGCACTGCCCCCTCCAACCAGTGCCGCCATTGCTGCAGAGCCAACACTACAGCCAGTAGCTCCCGGTTCCCCACATCTTAGTTTTGTTCTGCAGTGGTCAGTTGACGGGAGAAGTAGGCACAGGGATGGAGTTTTATGTCCGCAGGCAGGCAGGAGAGGACGGCCCCGACCCTGGAGTCCGAGGCATCAACCTCGACCTCAAACTGTTGCTCGGAATCTGGGTGAATAAGTACAGTAGCGTTTGTAAACATACATTTCAAACGTTCAAAAGCCGATTGAGCTGCCACAGACCAAACAAAGCCCACTTTACTGGTGGGGAGTTGAGACATTGGAGCTGCAATACGGCTATAGTCACGAATGAATCGCCTATAGAAATTTGCAGACTCAAGGGAGCGAGATATCAGTATGTCATAGACAAAAACAACTCTGTTCAAGAGATCTCTAAGAACATAATTTACAAGCGCTTGGAAAATGGCGGGAGCATTGGTCAAACCGAAAGGCATTACTAGGTATTCAAAATATCCTAAGTGCATATTGAAAGCCGTGTTCCACTCGTCCCCTTCGCGGATCCGGACCAGATGGTAGGCATTTCTCAAGTCCAGCTTTGTCAAGATCATCGCTTCCTGCAGGGGACTGAATGCAGAGTCTATCAATGATAGAGCGTACTTATTTTTGATAGTAATGTCATTCAACCCTGTATAGTCTATGCATGGACTTAGAGCACCATCCTTCTTTTTGACGAAGAAGAAGCCCGCCCCCACCGAAGAGGAGGAAGATCGAATCAGTCCCGCTGCCACCGAGTCGGTTATGTACCCCTCCATTGCCTCACGTTCAAGTTTGGAGAGGTTGTACAACTGCCTGGAGGGGAGAGGAGCTCCAGGGTAGAGATCAATCGCACAGTCATAAGGCCCATCTTTGGGGTGGTAAAGTGTTTGCAGATGATTTGCTGAATACCTCCTTTCGATTGTGGTACTCAGGGGGTACCTTAGTTAGGTCTATGTCCTCAGGTGAAGGAGCTGTGCTGGAGATCCGGGCTGTAACTGCTGAATGCAAACAATGAGCATAGTAGTATGTGCTCCAGCTTCGGATGGTGGATGTTGCCCAGTCGATATGGGGATTGTTTCGTTTTAGCCATGGGATGCCCAAAATCACTGGAGTTGATGGCGATGTTATCACAAACAGTTCTATTGTCTCATGATGGTTACTGGAGAGAGTTAGCTTGAGAGGCTCGGTCTTATGGGTAACTGTCTCTAGCAATGTGCCATCAATCGCATGAACATTCTTTTGGGTGAATATCTCGTAAACTGAGAGGTTATGTTGTCTAACAAAGTCTGTGTCAATGAAATTATCATCTGCACCAGAGTCAAGCAGGACCTGGACCGGAGTGGAGTGTTGAGGAGCATGGATCGTACCTGTCACCTGGACGCGGGAGGCGGAGGATCTGGAAATTTGGCTCAGTGTCCTCCTGCTTACTGGCGAACCTGGCCTTTTGGCACCTCTGGACAGAGTCTGATGAAGTGCCCTTTCCTGCCACCGTAGAGGCAGAGGCAGAAGTGTCCATCCTAGCTGCATGGGCTCATCTGACGAAGGATGTGGGTGCTGCTCGACGGAGTTGTGGTTAGTGCTGAAGGGCGCATGGCGAGTCCAGAGGGGCGGATTGCTTGTTCACGAGAAGTTGTCGTTTATTTTCTTGCTTTTCTCTGCCCCCTTCTCTCATTCTATTGTCTAGTCAGATGGCTAAATCTATGAGACAATTTAAGGAAGGGCTGTCATCTCTAAGCACTGTTTGTCCTTTATCTCACTGGACAACCCTTTCTGGGATATGGCCTGAAGTTCTGAGTCCTCCCACCCGCTCTCCGCTGCCAAAATGCGGAAAGTAACTGCATATTGCAAAACTGAACCGCTTCCCTGCTGCTGGTCTAATAAGTGTCCCACGGCCTGTCTGCCTTTAACTGGGCGTTCGAAGACCTGTTTTATTTCTTGGGAAAATAATGCATAAGCAGTGAGGATCTCTGACTGTTGGTTCGTAATGGTGAGGGACCAAGCGGCTCCCTGTCTTGTGAGCAAGCTCATTACAAAAGCGATCTTTGATTGATCACTTGCATACGTGCTAGGCTGCTGATTAAAGACCAATGCACACTGGTGTAGAAACTGGGCGCATGTCCCCAAGTCTCCTGAATACATGGCAAATATTGGGATGAACGGCTCTATGGGTTGGGTTGCTGGGCTGACAGTCGGGTCGGCTTGGGGGTGGTGAGCGGAGGACACAGCTGGTGGCCCTTGCTGGTCCTTCATTGCCACCCATTGCCATGGCCACCCAATTGTGCCACACTTGCTGTGAGCTGTTGTAGATGATCTATGATCTGAAGCAAAGAGGACTCGTGCTGGCTCACCTGGGCTCCCTGGCTGGAGAAAACTTGTTTAAGGCGCTCTGATTCTGCTGGGTCCATTCTGGGCCAGAAGATTCTGTGACGGCGTGGTCAATGGCAAGGACCCACATGCAGAATCATGAACAAAAGTTTATTAAACACAAACAAAAAATTACCTTCTCAGGGAAAAAAATCTTCCTGCAAAAGGTCAAAAACACAAAATCACCACAAGGGGAAAAATCAATATTAATCTCAACCCGAGAAACAGGCTGGAGAGAAACTGGAAAAGCAGGGTTGATTGATCTTGTGGCAAAAATCGTCTGGTAAAGGTGGAGCGTTTGGAGCCGACTTAAGAAGCCGGCTGATTGCTGATGTCCTGCAGGCGTGCAGAACGAGCCCTGCTCTCCACCAGCTCTGCCCAGCCCTCCCACACTGCCTTGGTGAAAAGATGGGTGTTGGTCAATATTGCAATCAAAATAGACACAAATTACAACCACAACAGTGTCCTCTTAATCTTCATCGAGATTGTAGGAATTACTAAATTATATAGAAAAGCTTATGTTCTTCCTGTATAGTCAATTGTGCTTTGTACAACTGTGTATAGTATTGCTTAAAAGACAAATTAATTTCTTCTGGATCTGAAACCAGGTCGATCTCACTCTATTTCTGCAATTGGCAAGTCTGCACTCCATTTTATTTGCCATGCCAATATTTTACCTGCCTTCTCTCCTTGCTCATAAAATGATTACGTTTAAGGAGACTTGACGGCACTCTGTCGGCAGAAAATGTATCATTTCCGCTCTCCAATACAACAATTCACTTTCCAGTTGTGAATTACTGTGCCACTTTAGTTTGAAGGTCCTTAATTTTATGTTCTAAATGTTGTCTACCTAAACAAGTCTTTTTGCTTTTAGACCCTGTATAACTTATATGTCCTCTAAGAAAGGCCTTAAATGCTTCCCATTTAATGCCCGCTGACGTTTGAATTGTATTAATTTGAAAGAAAATATCTATTTGTTCATTCAAGTAATCAATGAAGTCTGCATCCTTTAACCACTTGTGTTGAAATTGCTATCTTGAAGGATCTCGCCGCAATTTATTATCAATGTAAGTCAGATAACAAAGAGCATGGTTCGAGATAACTATATTATCATAAGAACAATCAGAGATTCTGTGTTGTAATTCTATAGAAATTTGAAATAGGCAGATACTAGAATAGGTACAACATTTACTCAAATAGCAAGAATAAGTCATATCAGGATTTCTTTCTCACCATATATCTAGCAATTTCAGGTCTTTCTTAAATCTATGGATCGTCGCTCTGCAGTTATTATGTTTTAGCACCAGTAGATCTGTCTATAACTGGGTTTAAGGTGTAATTTGGATCTCCCCGATTAAATGTAGACCATTAAGTGAAGACAATGTGAGAAAAAAAGTCATTATAATCAACTATCATGTTTGTCAAAACCAGGTGTTCCGATAGAAGAGAACCTTGAAGAATCAGTCATCTTCCTTTTTCATTCTTCATGAAAACCACAAGTGGAACTGATTTGTGAATCAATGTCATGAGTCCTCTAGATTGGGATATGAATGGTACTGTAAATATATTTCCTCTCCACCTCCTTCTCACAGCTAGGAATGAGTTTCCTGTAAAAATAAGATTTTTGTCTTTTTATTAAAAATATACAGTGGATTCGCGAAGTCCCGGGAAAGAAGTGGCAGTAATCTGCGGTGAGTGAAAAGACGTGGGCATTCGTCGATGTTCCGTCAATTGTCAGTCCGTCACCAAGTTGGGACGTTCGTCATTGACGGATTGCTAAATGTATTAATGGATGAGGATTACATCGATATACGGAAACCCCCTTCCGTCAATGCTTAGTTCGTCAATTTTTCAAAGTTTCCCGTCAATCGTCAACAAAATGGGCGTCCGTCATTGACGGACTGACGGACCTTCCGTCAATGTTGACAAAATGCACACCTGTGCTAAAAGATCAAAAATAATTACCAGGACATTTAGACAGCATTAGTAGACACCATTTTATATAGTTTATCAGCAATAAAAGTTGATTTTGTGTTGCATATCCCCTTAAGACGCCATTCAGTGTCGTTACCCTTCAGTGTTAAAGGAGCCTGAAAAAGATGAATAAAGCCAAGTGCCTCAAATAATGAATCAATCTTCAATCTTTCAACAGAGCTGCAGAGAGAGGGCAGCATCGAGACCCTCAGCAACAGCTCTGGTTCAACCAATGGCAGCATCCCACGAAACTTTGAAGGCTACCGTTCCACTCTGCCCACCAATGAGAACCAACCACTGAGCCTCTTCTCCAACAACTTCACCTAGGGTCTTACCTCTTCTTCATGCACTTCTTCTTCACTACCTAACACGCCAATATCACATAATCAATACTGTTAGAATAAATGTACATATCCCATATTTACTCTTTTAGTAATTGCAAGGTATTTATTCAGCAGTGTGACCTATGTTTGAACCATGTCGGTTGGGGTCGACTGTGGAGAGAGGAAGCTGCAGTTGCAACACAGGAACTGGGACTTATTACAAACTGTTTAACTTTGACTGAAAGCGCTGAAGAAAAACATATGCATTATTGTCTGTGCAATGACTCCTATCCGGGATGATTGTCATGCTGCTGCTTCCCCAAAACATTTAGAGCAGCAATAGGCTATGTAACCAGGGCCTACCCAAAAAAAAGAGGAGATTCGGCGTAGTGTTCTTCAGAACGGGTAGGAGATTGTAATCTTTGCACATCTGTTTCGTTCTCCTCGCGAACAAAAATAATCTAAGTCTCTTGTCTTCCTTCCTTGTCTGTTGTTTATTAAATATTCTAGGTACACCAAACCTGACAAATATGTAACTAAGAGTTAAAAGTAAATATACGCATGTGGGCAATATTGTTGGAAACCCTGTGTTAACGAAAGAAAAACCCACAGCGGCCACATAAATAACTGGTCCTCTCTGGAAAAATGTAAAATGTTTAGTCTTTTCTCAGCACACCTTTTTGACTTAACACACTTGGCGAATAAAGTTGATTCTAGATCTGCAAAAAAAAAAAAAATAGAGTATAATTTTCTTTATTGCTCATTATTGCATCTGAGATTTTGTCCCTCATTGTTGGTGGTTTTATGATTTTGTTCAGCCTAAGATCTACAAAAAATGTCTGTTGGAGCCATATGTTAAACTCAACAGGAAGTCCACTATTGTGGACTTATATTCTAATTTTGGCTTATTGTTGGAATATTACAGAGGTCACATTTTGGGGAGAAAAAAAAAAACTCCTTCCAAAGATTTTATTTGATTGATTTGAGTCTGTGGGTGTTTCATCTAAAGATGTTCCCACTGAAAAGTAAAATAAAAACTTTTTACTTTCCCACATTCTGTTGTTGTGGCTATGCGCTGTCTGTTAGAAAACGTACACTGATATGGGTGATATAAACATGCCTGAAAACTCACAACATTTTGAACACACATCAGGACTGGCACAAAACAAAAAAACATATGTAAAGGTTTCTTATGCCCAAAAAAAAATCACATTTGAATGTTCCAATACCCCAATGTGAAAGTACTCTAATGTGACCTGGGCTGTGAGTGCCCTTTATAGCTAGTTAGGGCCCGAGCAGCGACCGCTGCAAGGTCCCTATTGTTTTTGTAATGATGATGATGATGATTATTATTATTATTGTTACTATTATTATTATTATGCAAATGAACCAGATTTTTTAATGCCGATACAAATTTGAAAAATCACAACATTTTGCACACTGGCCACAATTTTGAGATTTTAAACAAAAATTACACGCCCCCCAAGGGCTACAAAAATTGTCAGATACTTGTATCACGCCGAGAAATACAAAAAAGTCCATTACGGCCATATCCTAAAATGTACAGCAAGGGACCTATGAATTTTTTAATGTCCATCTTAATGCCCATTTTTCACATTCTGGGCCAAATCCACTAAAAATGAGCTGCTTCTGCTAACAACCTTCATGTCCTCTTTAACTACATCCATAAACCTCCTCTTTGGTCTTCCTCTAGACCTCCTGCCTGGCATTTGAAAACTCAGCATCCTTCTGCCAATATACTCACTATCTCTCCTCTGGACATGTCCAAACCATCTCAGTCTGGCCACTACAGATCACAATGTCATCAGCAAACGTCATAGTCCATGGAGATTCCTGTCTAACCTCGTCTGTCATCCTGTCCATTACCATAGCGAACAAGAAGGGGCTCAGAGCTGATCCCTAATGTAGTCCCACTTCCACTTTGAACATGTCCTGCACCACTTGAACATATGTCTCTGCCACTCCAGACGTCCTCATACAAACCCTCAGTTCTTCTCTGGCCACCCTGCCATAAGCTTTCTCCAGATCTACAAAGACACAATGCAGCTCCTTCTGACCTTCTCTGTACTTCTCTATCAACATCATCAAAGCAAATACTGCATCTGTGGTACTCTTTCTTTCTTTTTTTGGCATGAAACCATACTGCTGCTCACAAATGTTCACCTCTGCTCTCAGTCTAGATTCAATTACTCTTTCCAATATCTTAATTGTGTGGCTCATCAGCTTTATTCCTCTATAGTTGCCACACAACTCTGCAACTCTGTACGTCTCCCTTGTTCTTAAAAATGGGTACCAGCACACTTCTCCATTCCTCAGGCATCTTCTATTATCTAAGATTATGTTGAACAATCCAGTCAGAAATTCTACTGCTACCTCTCCTAGACACTTCTTTACCTCCACAGATATATCATCAGGACCAATCAGGACCACCGCTTCCGTTCACGTTGGCGCAGCACGTCTGCGACACGGGCTCCGTGGAAAGCTGCAGTTCTTTTTTAGTTTTTTAACTTTTTTAAATTATGAGCCACTTGCTCAATCTGTCCGCGAGTTACAGCACACGTCGGGGCTCCGAACGGAGCCTAATCTAATCATGGCGTGTGTAAATAAAAGAACAAAGGAACAACATGGCTTTGTTGTCCTACATCAGAGACGCGCTCTGGGCCCTTCGTTCAACAGGCGACACACCACCCCCCGACCTGCCGGAGGAGATTCGGCGAGCAGACCCGGGGAAACGCCGCCGGAAGAGAGGACAGCGAGGTGGAGCACGCCAAAAGCTCCGGAGGAGAGGCTACAGACCAGCGCTGCCGTTCTTAAAGAGCAAGCTGGATGAGCTGAGGAGCCTCACCTCAGCCTGCCGCGAGCACCGGGACACCTGCGCCATGGTGTTCACGAAGACGTGGCTCCACAGCGACATCCCAGACTCTTTGTGTGAGATCGAGGGATTCTCACTCATTCGCGCCGACAGGACTGAGGCGTCGGGAAAAAGCAGAGGTGGGGGCGTCTGTATTTACATTAACGACAACTGGTGTCGGAATTACGCGGTGCGGCAGACCACCTGCACCCCCGACGTGGAGCTTCTCTGCTTGAGTCTGAGGCCGGGTTACCTGCCGAGGGAGTTTGGAAACATTTTCCTCTGCGCCGTGTACGTTCCGCCCAGCGGAAACGCCACCAGCGCCGCCGCCTTCCTCTCCGACTGCGTTCAACAACAACTGCGACGGTGCCCGGATGCCCCGGTTTTCATCTTAGGAGACCTCAACCACTGCATTATTGGAGCTGTCTCTCCCGGGTTTTCATCAGTATGTAAAATGTGGAACAAGGGGAGACAGAGTCCTGGACAAATGCTTTGGAAACGTGAAGAACGCATATGTGAGTAGAGCCCCCCCCCTCCAACTCAGACCACAACACAATTCACCTCATCCCAACCTACAAAACAGCTCTCAAACGCAGCAAACCACAGAGAAAGACTGTTAAAATCTGGTCTCATGACAGCATTGAGACCCTTAAAGGATGTTTCCTATGCACGGAGTGGAATACCTTTCATGGGCTGGATGTGGATACTGCTGCTGTGACTGTAACTGACTATATTCAATTCTGTGTGGACAACATCATAACAACAAAGGAAATAACTGTTTACCCCAACAACAAACCGTATATTACTAAAGAGGTTAAAGACTGTATTAACCGCAAAAAAAGGGCATTTAAGAACCAGGACAGAGCCCAGCTCAAACTGGTTCAAAAAGAACTCAAGCACGTGCTTAAAAAAGCAAAAAGGAAGCACAAAGAGACTATAGAACAACACTTTGCTGCTAACAACTCCAAGAAAATGTGGGACACCATGAGGAGGATCACCAACTTGACTCCTGCTCAAAAAGGTCTCAGCACCCTAAATGTCCTTCAGAAGGCAAGGGAGCTGAATGACTTTTATTTAAGATTCGAAACCCAGGACTTTTCCTCTTAATGTGGGGAGGTCCTGAAGTCCATTTCAGTGAATGAGCAGGACTCAAGGCTGGTGATTCATCCCCATGATGTCCAATCTGCTTTTAGGTCTGTCTGCACAAAAAATGCCTCAGGACCGGATGGGATATCTGCCCTTCTGCTAAAATCCTGTGCAGAGGAGCTCACAGCGGCATGGCAGCCCATCTTCCAGAGATCTGTGGACTCACACTCCATTCCCAGTCTCTGGAAAAAATCAGTAATCACCCCGGTTCCTAAAAAACAATGTCCTGTGGTCAATAATGACTTCAGGCCTGTGGCTTTAACTTCCATTGTTATGAAGTGTTTCGAGAGGCTGATGGTGACTCGGCTCAGGGGGGAAGTGGATGCACACTTAGACTCCCTTCAGTTTGCCTACAAGCGGGGTCGCGGCACTGACGATGCTATCAACAGCATCACACATCTGGTCAGTAAACATCTAGACGGCCTTAAAGCTTATGCACGTGTGTTGTTCATTGACTTTAGCTCAGCGTTCAACACAATGCAGCCGCACCTGCTTTTGGGTAAACTGAAGGAGATGAATATGAACCCGTACATCTCGAGGTGGTATCACTCCTGCCTGACAGCGCACACAGCAAGTCAGGGTCAACAGCTCCCTCTCGGAACCCAGATTGATAAGCACAGGCGCCCCGCAGGGCTGCGTCAGCTCCCCGGTCCTCTTCACGTTGTACACAAATGATTGTGTGACATCACACCCAGAGAACTTTATCATTAAGTTCTCTGATGACACAGCTATCGTCAGCTTGCTGCAGGCCGGCGGTAGCCCACTGGACTATTTCTCAGAAATAGAGAAATGTGTCCAGTGGTGTGACTAGATTGTGCTCAATGTGGGGAAGACAGAGGAGGTGATATTTGATCCAAAAACTGTTGGTGACCACAGGCCAGTCGTCATTAAAAACAACCACATCAGCCAGGTGGGTTCATACAGGTATCTGGGGGTCCACATCGACAACACACTCAGCTGGAGGGTACATGTTGGAAGTCTCTGTTCCAAACTCCAACAGCATCTCTATTTCCTACGCAGACTGAGGGTCTATGGAGTGGAGCAGAGGATCATGCTGTTGTTCTACCGGGCTGCATTGGAAAGTATCAGATACGGCATTGCGGCCTGGTACGGCAACCTGACTGTGCAGTCAAGGTCACAGATTGCCGGTCTGGTGCGGACTGCCATGAAGATCATGGGGGTCAGGAATCATGCTTCCCTACAGATGCTTTATGAGCGGTCCGTCACCGGACTGGCACAAAAAATTGTTATTGACCCGACTCACATTCTGCATCATGAGGTCCAGCTACTGCCTTCCGGCAGGAGATTCAAGGCCCCCAGAACCAGGCTGAACCGCTACAAAAACTCATTCCTGCCGACATCCATCAAACTGCTTAACAACCGACATTAACTCAGTGCAATAAGATATATGGTGCAATGTTGTGTACATACTCATGTGTGTGTATATATATATATATATATATATATATATATATATATATATATATATATATATATATATATATATATAGGAGTGTGTATATGTGTGTGTGTATATGCAATGTACTTCTTTACACATGTATACTTCTGTGAAGACTTCTGGGAAGTCTTCTACTTATTGCTGCACTTCTTATTTATTTAATTTTAATTTTATCTCTTTCTATTCTGTTGTTTTCTCTAGACTGTAAACTGCAGCTGGACGGAGTCCAGGAAAAAGTTCCCCACGGGGAAAATAAAAGTATATCGTATCGTATCGTATCGTATCGTATCGTATCGTATCGTAAGTGCCTTTCCACTCTTTATCGTCTTCAATGCCCTTCTCACTTCATCCTTACTAATCTTTGCTACTTCCTGGTCCACAACAGTCATCTCTTCTATTCTTCATTCTCTCTCATTTTCCTCATTCATCAACTCTTCAGAGTACTCATTCCATCTTCCCATCACACTACTGTCATCTGTCAACACACTTCCATCCCTATCCTATCCCTATCTCCTGACCACCCAGAGCCTGTTTCAACTTCTTCCTGAAAATCATACAACACTCTTCCTTTTTCAGCTTCCACCATTTAGTCTTTGTCTTCCTCACAACCAGAGTCATCCTACACAATACCATCCTATGCTGTCTGGCTACACTCTCACCTACCACTACTTTGAAGTTGCTGATCTCCTTTAGATTATACCGTCTACATAAGATATAGTCTACCTGTGTACTCCTGCCTCCACTCTTGTAGGTCACCCTATGTTCGTGCCTTTTCTGGAAGAAAGTATTCACGACAACCATTTCCATTCTTTTTGCAAAGTCAACTACCATCTGTCCTTCTGTGTTCCTCTCCTGGATACCAAACTTGCCCATCACCTCCTCATCACCTCTGTTTCCTGCACCAACATGTCCATTGAAGTCTGCACCAAAAACAACTAATTTCTAGGGATGCTCTGCATCATTTCATCAAGGTCCAACCATAGGTTCTCCTTCTCCTCTAGTTCACATCCTACCTGTGGCGCATACCCACTAACATTGATCATTACACCTTTGATTCCTAGCTTCAGGCTCATCACTCTATCTTACACTATTTTTACCTCCAGGATGCTCCAAACAAACACCTCCTTCACGATTATCCCTACTCCATTTCTCTTGCTATCTACAACATGATAGAATAACTTGAACCCTGCTCCTAAATTTCTAGCTTTGCTCCCTTTCCACCTGGTCTCTTGAACACACAGTATGTCCACATTCCTCCTCTGCATCATGTCAACCAGCCCTCTACCTTTTCCTGTCATAGTTCCAACATTCAAAGTCCCTACTCTCAGTCCTAGACTCTTGGTGTTCCTCTTCTCTTTCTTTCTATGAACACACCTTTCTACTCTCCTTCTTCGACCAACAGTTTCCACCAGCACCCTGTAAGTCAACAGCACCAATGTTAACCCGGGCCTTGACCGATCCGGTATGGAAGTCATACATTTAATTCACATGTTTGATTCATATAATGTCCATAAAATACAAATGATTGGTGCAATTGTTTTTTTATATACAGTTAGTCCTCTAGTTATGAACATACAAGTAACGGACATTCGCAGATATGAACAAAGGCTGACTGATGTCCATAAAAGTATTGAAAAGTTCATATTTAACTCTTTGACTGCCAAAAACGTTAAATAATGTTTAGTAAAATCCTACGGATGGCTGCCAAAGACGTTCACTATGTTTTTTTTTTTTGGGGGGGGGGGTGGGGGGGGTAGAAACGGGTGGAGGAAAGCCTTGGCCAGCTGTGCTTAAAGTATCAAGCAGATCTAGTTAGTATAATGACTATTTTTGGGCACTAGATGGCAGCGATGACTCTCTTTGGACAAGATTGGGTAGGCGTCAGTAGAAGACGTGAGGCGGAGCTAGAGTGTTGAGGGGAGAATGGTTGAGGAAGCGAAAATGGCGACCGGTTGCAAGCAGCTCACGCTTGAGCATTTTTTTCAAAGACGAAAAGCATCGACCAATGCTAAAGAGCACATTGATGATGACGATGATGATGATGGTGACTCCGAGGTTGACGCCGAAGTTGGAAGCGTTGATGCGGCGGCTATGACCACGTCATAAAGCCTCACCGGCTAGCGATGCTAACGCCGGAAAACGCGGAGCACAACCGAGCACTTCTGCACAGGCGGACGTTCAATCGGACGATGAAAAGTACCCCGTGTCCAATGCATATTCATCGGAGGAGTGGGTACAGTCTGATCATGGAGAAGACACTGGTTCTGGACTACGATGCCACCATGAATGGAGTGGATAAGATGGATCAGAACATCTACCACCCGGTATAGGAACTGAAGGACATGAGGAAGCCAGACGTAACACGACCGTAACGTCACCGTATCATGATCCTGATAGTAGAATTGATGGCAACATGGCCAAACACACACTGCAGTATATACTTGCTATTCCCCGGAAAAAAAGGCCGGCAACAAAGTGTAGCGTCTGCACACTAATCTGTTGTGCAAAGCCTACTGCGTCTCCTTGCACGCAGGGGAGTGTTCCACAAAAAAAAACAACTGTAGTTGAAACATCCACATAATTGTAAATAGTACCACAGTTGCACACATTTGTAAATAGTTTGCCAAATTGTTGTGTCAAATTGTTACAGTGTTGAATGTAAATAAACGTATTTTGCTATCAAAAAACACTTTTTCATTGTTGGTGGTAGTGTTTTACAGAAGTAAAGCACTGTTTAGGTGTTTGTGGCATCATTCATGGGAAAAAAAGGTGTCAAATTCACTAGAGTGCTTGAAATAACATCATTTCACAAAAAGCTTGATTTCTCCGTATTTTGTTTCAAAACAAAGCATTTGGGTGAAACTAACCATTTTCTATTGTTGATTACTGAAAAACGGAATAAGGTAGAAACAAACTTTTTTTCTGATGAAAGATTAGAGTTCAACCTTTCATTTGGTAGTATGTGTGTTTCCATAGTCCAAACACAAAATTTTCTGTGGACCTTGAAAGATCAGTCAAAATGCTTAAATCAGCTGGCACCCACAGCATCCCGTTTCTGAAAACGTCTGGCAGTCAAAGAGTTAAGTGTGCGCCACATCATTCATTATGGTACAGTATTGTACTATAATGTTCCTCTCTGCCAAACAGCGCCATTTGCGCATTTCAACTACCTCTCTGTCCGGCGATGAATGGCACAGGATCCACGGTGCACACACTCTTAATGCACTCGTTATTGGCGCCACACTGTGAGTATATTTTAGAGCAGAGGTGGGCACACTCGGTCCTCGAGGGCCAGAGTCCTGCAGGTTTTGGATGTTTCCCTCTTTCCAACACAGCTGATATATGATCAGCTCATCAGCAAGCTCTGCATAACCCTGATAACGACCCTGTTGATTGACAATCGGACTTGGCGGTCACCATCTTGACTCGTCATACGCACCAATCACAATTCATGTGCTTCAGGGACAGTCAGAAAAAAATTGTTTACTGAGACCATTACACACAATACGTAATGCATTCCACTTCAGCTTCACATGAACTCAACTCAATACCTCCTCCACCATCTATATACAATTAAGCATGTTAATTTTGTTTTTATTGCATTGTACTGTGTAAAAATGTAATGTTCTGTGAGGAAAAGTGGTTTAGATAATGGAAGATGGTGATGTAACTTAATGTTTTTTTATGTACTGTATAGAATGTATATATAAGGTATATCATTTAATTAGTTTTTTTTTTTTTTTTACATATTTTATTATTTTAGTTAAAAAAATTAGATCAAATTAAATTTTGAAACAAAGTGTAATGTGATTCAATTTACAAACAACCTCTCGGAACCCATTGTGTGCGTAAGTTGAGGACTGCCTGTGTACACTACTCACAAATAATAAGGGAGATTTGTTTTTTTGGTCAAATTTTGGGAAAATGTCAAAAGTTCACACTACAGTGATATCATATCATGAAAGTAGAACATTTAAGTAGAAGGATGTACTAGTGATTTCCTCATTTCAAGCAAATAATTTAAATAAAAGTTAACAACAATGCTGGGTAGACCACAATAGAAACATTTTCAACATCTCAATAACGCGTCATGTGCGCTTGAGCAACAATTACAGCTTGACAACGACGTCTCGTCCTGCTCGACTCATTGTCTGCTGAGGTATGGCATCCCACTCTTCTTGAAAGGCAGCCCTCAGGTCATTGAGGTTCTGGGGTGCAGAGTTTTGAGCCTACCATGGCGACTCAGCTGATCCAACAGGTTTTCAATAGGATTCAGATCTGGAGAAAGTGCAGGGCATTCCATTTGAGCATTTACTATCTTATAAATTGCACTAATTTCTGTAAAAACTACAGTAAAAAATACACCATTATCTTTTTTGTTTTTTTACAGTATTTAACTGTATACCGCAATGCATTATGGGTGAAACAAAGTCCATTATGGGTAAGAACAAAGTACAGTAATTTGCTGTATAATTAGCTGTCAAATACTGTACATTTTTACAGCAACTATGTTTTGGCATGTATATATGTGGATTACATGTAAATACTGTAACGATTGTCGGATTGTCGGGTATCTCTATAGGAGAAGAAGCAAAAAGCGCACCCTGTATTGTCACTGGAGCAAGGACAAGAATTCAGCAAATTGGTGAGTAATATTTTAGCGCGAGGGCAGTCGACTTCACATTGCCTTTCTCCGATAAACAGGCAACATTACAGCTAACATTCATTATGCACTCGGCTGCAGAACGAGGATTTATTTTACAACAAGGGCGGCACGGAGGATGACTGGTTAGCACGTCCGCCTCCCAGTGCTGAGGGTGTGAGATCGAGTCCGGGCTTCGGCCTTCCTGGGTGAAGTTTTCATGTTCTCCCCAAGACTGTGGGTTTTCTCTGGGTGCTCCGGTCTCCTACCACATTCCTAAAACATACATAATAATCTAGCGCAAATTGTTCCTAGGTGTGATTGTGAATTGCTATTTGTCTGAAGTTAAGTGTTCCTTACTTACACCAGGATATGTGAAAGTTTTCTTTTACCTTCTACCACTCAACACCAACACATTATTTTGGAGTATTTGTATTAAAGATGTAAAAAGGTAGAGACAAAGTGTGCTAAAGTCAATTTGTTTTGTTAATATTTTGTATGTCTGCAATTCACCCATACACTGACTTGTACATGCATTATTATTTTGAAGATTTAAGCGTATTTCTTTTTTGATATGTATGTTATGTATGTTTTTTTTAATAACAGTACAGACACGCAATATATGGTTAAAAAACAAACATTCTTTAATCTGTATTAAGTTAATGTATGTTAATATATTTTATATTATGTTGTGCGTTTCATTTAAAAGAAAATTTAAAAAACAAGTCAAGGTCAATTTTTGTTAATTCACACTGTAAACTGTGGGGAGCTGGTTCACTCCAGAAACATGCATACTGTCAATGTGTATGTTGAGGAGGTTAGTATAAAAAAGAGTACCCTTCCCAAGAAATTAGGGTTGGGGTATTTTTATTTCTTAAATCCTTTTCTCCTTTGTATTACTTTTATTAGATTCGGTTAACTCACTAACTACCCATGCAATTTTTGGAGCGGGAGGTGCCCCCAAACCATGACCATTCACCTATCACAACTCCAGACCCCCTGCTATTTGTACTACCCAAGCACCCCCAAACGTCTTTATAGCACCCCTAAACCTCTGACCCTCGAATTGCCTCTGCTTGAAAGAAATGTTTGGTTTGCTAAATTCGTTATTGTGTTGCTGATTTAGGCAAATTGAAAGGGACGTGACTATCCTGTCCCGTCCCTTTCAAGGGACAGGATAGTCCCGCTTCCTCGAACTGTCTCATTGCAGCGCCCCCGTATGGTGGCCTGCCAACGAGGCCATTTAAAGCGGGGTTGCAGCTGGTAGCGTGTGGTCATGACTGAGTCAAACGCACACTTGTGTGCATTCGTGTGTGTGTGGGGGGGGGGGGGGGGGTGAAAGAAGAGATGTGAAGAATGGAGAAGATGAACTGCGCGTAGCAGCAGGAGAAAAGGACGAAAAGGAGGAGGTGAGGGCCGCTGGTTGTTGGGTGACAAGGGGAATATGAGGGACACTGACAGGTCTTAAATGGTCTGGCGCCAATACAGTCTAGCCGCTAAATATAGCAGAAGATTGAAGGAGAAGATGGAGATATTTTTCTTTTTTTTAATGTCAATGGCAGGAAAAAGACGATCCTTGATTATTGATGGAACATGAAATGTCTTTATGTTAGGAAATTGTAAATTTGAGTGTAGCTCACATAGGCATATTTATATTTAGCTTACTTCAAAATGTTGATTAAGATAGTCTATAGAAACATATTCCCATCCCATTTTTTGTATCTAACATGTATTATGCCTTATTTATATGTTGGGCTGCCAATAAATAAAAATAAAACCTGCTGGTGACAAATGACAATAACTCGGAAGTGAGTGAGAGTGATGGAGAATTTGGTCCTCCTGGCTGTGTGATGGTTTATAAATTCACATTACGTTGCATTTTATGGGGCACACCTCTTTAATCCCTTGTCAATTTTCCAACATGTCCTATAGCCTATAGGCACATTAGTCAGGATGATAATCATGTGGAGTTTGGTCATTTAAAGAATACCCACATCACACCATACCATAGTCTTTGTCCACCTCAGAATTATTACTGAGTTTAAAAAATACAGGCATATACTTGTGGTCTGCATGTACTGTATTAATGTTTGGCACGACGGAAGCAGTGCAAAAAAAGACGTTTGTGAGTCGTAAACAGTCTCACAATTTGCCTGGATTGTAGTATCATGCAGTATTTTATTTACAAACAATCCACAAGGATTGTAACGTACTTGTGGCTTGTCAGGCGAACAGTACTTCATGATATCCAATGAATGCAACAGTAGCCGTGTCATTTAAATAATTAGCAAATGTTTCAAAACTAAGTGATGTCCGAGGGGGGGAGAAAGGAGCCTCAGATGCAGCTGCGGCGGCACACACGCAGGACCCGCAGGCTAAATTATGAAGAGAAAGAGACAAGCAATTGTTCGAACCGCGAGCTGACTGGCGCCTCTGTAGCACTAACAGCGATATACTTTGAAGAGCATTTTAGAGTTAAAGTAAAGTGTGCTCATTGTCACACCCACAAAGTGGGGCCAAATATGTTCTCCGCATTTGACCCATCGATGGGTTTCCAGTACAGATGGGAAGTAACGAAGTAAAAATACTTTTATAGTATATATTTTTTTTCAGTAGGCTATATTTTGTACTTTCCTGAGTAGGTCTATTTATTTTTTAGACTACTTTTTACTTTTATCCATTATATTTTAACATATGTACTTTTTGCTTTATACATTTTTAAAACAAGGTCGTTATGTTTTTAAATGCATGAAAACGATCAAAATACTTGATCTGGAAGAAAATGTATCCTGGATAAGCCAATAATATGAAGCGTTTGACACGGTCCCGTACATCTCATTTTGAGATTGGCTATACGACATGTGATTACATTATGTGCAGACCACAACAGAGGATAATTTGAATTTGAGAGCAAGTCAGAGTCAATTGGCCGATGTATACCCATTTTTACTCCATTAGCTAATATCTTTCAAATTTACTTAGGAAGATACATTCAGTAAAAATACATTTAACTTCTACTCGTCGTTTTACTTTTACTTAAGCAATTATTTGAGTGAGTACTTTTACTTTTATCATAGTTGTTTAATACACTTTTACTCAAGTAAAGATATTTTTTCCATCTCTTGTTTCCAGATGTTTCCAGTCTCAATATTAAGCTGTTGCAAGTTGCTACTATTAAAGCCGCCGCTGCTGCTACTGCTGCTTCCCCGCTACAGCTGCTACCTCTCCGTCTTTCGATCACGATCACGCAATGTCCCGTGCACGGGTGAACCTGGACACAGGCAAAAACAAACAAACAAATAAATAAATAAACAAATAAACAATCAAATAGAGAGATAAATAAATAAATATGGCTTAACAGCCTAGACGTCGAGTAAG
Organism: Vanacampus margaritifer; assembly: GCF_051991255.1. NCBI lineage: Eukaryota > Metazoa > Chordata > Actinopteri > Syngnathiformes > Syngnathidae > Vanacampus > Vanacampus margaritifer. Next base: position 4,147,466 of record NC_135436.1, on the reverse strand, counting down.
TAAATAGCAGACGTGAACATGCACAGTATATATATCCATCCATCCATTTTCTATAGGCCTGCTTTTCCTTACTCTAAAAATGAGGCGACTCGTGGGTGAGCAGGAGCCCATGCAGGCTCAATTTGCGCGAAAGGCGGGTTGCGCCTTCAACTAATCGCCAGTGCATCCATTAGTAACTTTTGTAACAGTCATTGTTCAACATTGAAAGGCCGCTTGCTCAGCTGATGATAATGAACAAGTCGAGTGAGGTGATGCCTCAACTGGCCAACGAATAGGCTACTGACCCGCTTAGGTGGGGGTGGGATTTCCTGATCTTTCCTGTCATTGGTTGGAATTGTATTCTGTTGACATGTTTTCTCACTACTAATGCTTGTGACACCTCCTTCTATAGAGTCCGACCAGATCTGTCATAGCCACGCCTATAGAGGCCCACAATTGGCCCAGAAAGCGTAAAATCAGCAATCAAGGGGGCTCGGTTCATTAGAGTGGGGGTTGAGGCATGAGGAAGGATATGTGAGATATAGTCACAGCCCGCAGTGAACCGGGACACTACCTCCCGTCAGTGTGGGATGACTGAAGCAAAGGAACGGTTCACTTTTTCCCCCTTTTTTTTTTAAAGGGAATCTGCGCATCTGGGATATAGCTATGCTACGCGGATCGGACTAAAGGACGAGAGAAAGACTAAAAGGAAACTCCGGACTGCTTAAGTAACATGCAGTGTCCGACGAGACCATTGTAACTGACAACGCAAAATTTATTTGAATAACATTTTTTTAATTCGAATTTTCTTGATGCACCGATGAGAGAGCCAGGTTTTACAGGGACTGCGATGGCTTATCACCCTTTCCACGCGCACCGACCGACCGACTTCCCCATGTCCGCTTTCTTAGCGGCCGCTCAGCCCTCTTTCTTTCCGGCGCTCAGCCTTCCCCCTGGGGCGCTCACCAAGTCCATCTCGGAACACAGTTTAGCTGGGGCGGAAACCAGACTCCACCCGGCGATTAGCCACCACCAGACTGCTCAACTCCGCAGCATTAAAAGCTTGGAGCCCGAAGAGGAAGTGGACGATGATCCCAAAGTGACTTTGGAAGCCAAGGATCTTTGGGACCAGTTTCATAAACTCGGCACCGAAATGGTGATTACCAAGTCCGGAAGGTAATAATTACAGACGAAAAGCACTACTGATATTTTTACTGTATTAAGAAACAAAGACAATCGATTTGCAGCAATGTTTTTGTTTGAGGATTATTTCACAATAGCCCACTTAAACGTTGTAATTATTATTTTTCATATTATCCGTCAATTAATGCCATTGGTCAATACACACGCACGTGTGCATATATATATATATATATATATATATATATATACCCATTTTTTGAGTGTATATATATATATATATATATATATACTCAAAAAATGGGGATTGATATTTACTTGAAAAAAGTGTTACATTTTTTTCCCAAAAGAAATTGTAATTAAACTCCTTGTAAAATTTACAAAGAATTTATGAGTGCATTAACCTTAACTATACTTTTTCAAGTAAATAAGTGTGTGTGTGTGTGTGTGTGTGTGTGTGTGTGTGTGTGTGTGTGTGTGTGTGTGTGTGTGTGTGTGTGAATGCGTGCGCGCGTGTGTGTACACGGAGAGAGTCCAAGGAAATTAGTTATTACATTTGAATTATGGCTGTTAAATGTAGTTAATATTAAAATAAAACTTGGCCCGAACTTTTCCTTGTCCTTAATTAAACAACAGCAGGATATAAACTCACTTGGAAATAACGACTATTGCCGCATTAAATAAGCTTGAAAAAAACGCGATGATGTGGTAACTAATTAAGTGTAAAATCAGCTCGCAGGGACAGGCAAAGGCATAACAGAACACCAACACGCGACTTTCACCAATTGCGTAAAACATCAATTAAAATCTGAGTCATCTTTTTTTAAAGACTTTTAAATGAGTGTTTGCCGCATCTGAAGCGAGTGTCTTTTATTATAGGAGGATGTTTCCACCGTTCAAAGTACGAATAAATGGGCTTGATAAAAAAGCCAAATACATTTTGCTAATGGACATCGTGGCAGCGGATGACTGCCGCTACAAGTTCCACAACTCCCGCTGGATGGTCGCGGGCAAGGCCGACCCAGAGATGCCCAAGAGAATGTACATCCATCCGGACAGTCCAGCCACTGGCGAGCAGTGGATGGCCAAGCCTGTTGCTTTCCATAAACTCAAACTCACCAATAACATATCAGATAAGCACGGATTTGTGAGTACAACCAATCTTTTTTTAATTATATATTTTTTTCTTACTATGTGCTCATACTTAATTGCTGCATGGGTTGTTTTTAGTGTAAACTCGTTTTTATGACACGGAAAGAGTGTGAATGAAAAAAAAAGTCCTTAATGTTTCCAGAAAATTTATAATGTATATCAAATGTTTTGATTTGCTTATTTTTAATTCACTTGACGTTGACTGCGTGCGGGCGTCAGCACCTCTTGCTCTGCGTCTTTGGAAACGCTTTCAAATAACTTGTTCAATCAGCTATTGTAATTCCCTGCTATTAATACACACACACACACAAATATATATATATATATATATATATATATATATATATATATATATATATATATATATATATATATATATATATATATATATATATATATATATATATATATATATATATATATATATATATATATATATATATATAAAACCCTGTGTTTGTGTCTTTTATTGTTGTTTAATTTTCTTCTTTTAATTGCCGCAGACCATCCTAAATTCAATGCACAAGTACCAGCCCAGATTCCACATAGTGCGGGCCAACGACATATTGAAGCTCCCTTACAGCACATTTAGGACATACGTCTTTCCGGAGACTGAGTTTGTGGCTGTGACAGCATATCAGAACGACAAAGTGAGTCACTGTGCAAATGTGTATGTTTGCTGTTATAATTTGATATATCATGATGAACTAATCTTAATTTTGTTACACTGATGTGGATGGTCTGAAATATAAAATAGGCGGGTAGATATTGTTGGGTAATCATATGTATCATTTTTTGAACATGTAAACTCCTTAATTGATGACTATGTATGAAAAAAACACAACTTTTCTCTTAAATCTTTTTATTTATTTTTATTTCAGTTTTTATGTTGCTGGTTTATATGTTCAATAAACAAACACAAAAATATAGAAAAAAAATATTATTATTAGAGCAAAGCACCGCTCCTCAGAAATAAACAATTTCAAAGTCAAATACGATTGAAAATTCAGTCACAGATTAAAATGGGATTTATGTTTTTGTTTACTATGTGTCTTTTCACTTCACAAACGCTCATTGGATGTGTCTCTGGTGCAATTGGTAGGCCAATATGAGAGGGTCTTTAATTTATATCAAGAAGGCATGATCTAAATGGCCATTTTTAAAGACTGACCACCAGTTAACAACAACAGATTGAAAATTCCTCCCTGCTGAAATGAAACGGCAAACGCCGTCAATGTTCTGCGCGAGAACCACCTTGGAGCAAAGTAGGTCACCAATTGATTGTCAATGGCCTACACCGGAATTTGAATGTATGTAATACCTTACGACATTCGTAATCCAAGCAACAAAATGAATTATTTATATCACAGTCATCTGTAGCATTGCAGCTGTGTGTGCGTGTTTTTCCTTGCTCTTTTGTAGGCTCAACACGAGAGCCGTTGTTTTGCGGGCGAATGCTCAAAGGCCATATGAGAATAAAGTATTTCATTAAAAATGCAAATCCGAGCCCCGGCCTGTCAAAGATGTTATAGGGTCCCTATTTTAATCGAAATGAATTGCTCAGACATGTATCGTGATATGCAGAATGATCTTAAGTGTCTGTGCGAGATAGTCTTTTTAAAATTAATTAATGTATTTATTTTAAATCGTCGCTTTTCTTGTTACTGACAGATAACGCAACTTAAGATTGACAACAATCCATTTGCCAAAGGATTTCGAGACACTGGGAACGGAAGACGGGAGAAAAGGTTATTCTTCTTCTTGTTCTTCTTGTTCTTCTTCTTGTTCTTCTTCTTCTTCTTATTATTATTATTATTATATTTGTCGTTGGCAGGAAACAACTAACTATGCCATCGCTGCGAATGTTTGAGGACCACGGCAGGGATGGTGCGGACTCAGATGCTTCGATTGAAACTCCGACCGCTCAAGACGTGGTTCATTCCCCACTGGGAGTGAGTGCAAGCCCCCCGCGGTTCAACAGAATTGGTCAAGGTTCGTTGCTTATTTTTCTTATTATTTTTGTTTTACATCTTGAAGTAGCAATAGTGGTTATTCTTCCTCTACGTGTGTGTGTGTGTGTGTGTGTGTGTGTGAGACACTATTGGCATCAAGTTAAATTACATTTAAATTATATTTAAATATACATTTATATTATTTAAATTGCGATCTAAATTTTAAGGGTGCATGTTGCTGATATATTCTTTGGTGAAAATAATATAGGCTACGTTAACAATGTAAATAAAACCATGTACACATGCATTTTATTTATAAATAAATGTATTCATAACTCAATTTCAAGTTTTATAAAAGATTCATAAATTTAACACAAAACCGTGTGATAACTAAGCCATAATTTGCCTAAAATAGCCTATATACCAAAATAATGGAAATGCTCCATAACAACATATAAATAAATAAAAACATTTATCAATAATATATCTTAAACATGTTTCTCAGTTCTGCATCCTATCAGTTAACAAAATGTGGCATGACCTCATGAATGAACCACACAATGAACCAATTAGTTCCACCTGTTCACTTTTCAAGAAGAGCGTGTCATTCTTCAGAAAGTAGGCTACTTACTGACTTACCTTATACCGTCAGCATTTAGCTACTTTGTTGATGTTAATAAATCCAATTGAAACCTTTCTAAGAATGTATGAATTAGAAGATTTCTACACTCTAAAAACAGTTGGGTAAAAAGTAACTCAACTATGGATCAAAAATGGACTGATCCACTTTATGGCTCAATATGACCCAACTTTCGGGGTTGTTTTATACAAAATGACCCATTTTTTTGCCCCAAGTAAAGGATCTGACCAATATTTATGAGTTGTTTTACGCTGAAAGACCCATTTCCTGACTCAAAGTTGGGTCAAAATGACCCAAGTAGAGGATCGGTCCATTTTTGACCTTTTGACCCAACTGTTTTTAGAGTATACAAACATGTTGCTGTTATCATTATGCTTAGTGTGTTTGGAAATTTACTGTGCATATAACAGTTTGCCTTCTTGTTGTTTTAGATGAGAAAACATGCACCGACAGTGAGCAGGAGCTTGAAAATTATGGTGAGCGCTGCACAAGCTCCAACAGTCTGGGGACTGAACCAGTGTCCCCCTATAACTCTCGGTGTGAGGAGCAGATGAGAGAAAGGCCTGATACGGACAAGAAGGATGAGCCCACATTCAATGTCCAGAGCCAGGACAAAGACAAAGCCGAGAACAGGCATCGGAAGGACACCGCCGATATATTGATGAAGGACTCAGAGGCTGGGAGCATCAGTTCTATTAAGGACACCTTCTCCCCACTTATGGTCCAGACTGAAAGCCCTTCACACTTCAACCCAGGTCATTTACAAAGCCTGGCACTGTCTGGCCTACACAGCCAACAGTTTTTTAACCCTCTAAACACCGGATCGCCACTTTTCTTTCACCCCGGGCAGTTTGCCATGAGCCCTGGAGCCCTTTCTGCTATGGGAATGGGGCATTTACTGGCCTCCGTATCTGGAGCAAGTAGTTTGGAAAACAGCAACCTCTCTTCCCAAGGAACAGGAGCAACCACCAATGCCTTCCCGTTCCATTTGTCTCAGCATATGCTTGCTTCTCAGGTAAGGTAGACCATTCACTTCCTAAATGACACTTGCACCATTAGGTTTGATATCTGCTCTGAGGCTATAACTAGAAGGTGCTTCACTCTTACTCGTAGCAATAACCTGCCATTAATAGGGGATAGTTCTAAAAAATCTACTTTTTAAATAATAAATAATGACAATATTATAAGAATAGTTAAATATAATTTGGAAATTAGTACAGGTACAGTCATCAAATTAATATTGTGAATATAAATCAGAGCAATACAGAAGAGGATTAAGTCCAGTAAAGAGGAAAAAAAGGTTGGCAGGATTTTGACTTTATTCTCAGCATTCTGACTTTAAAGTCAGAATTCTCACTTTATTCTCAAAATTCTGACTTAAAAGTGAGAATTTTGATTTTAATCTCAGCATTCTGACTTTAAAGTGAGAATTCTAACTTTAATCTAAGAATTCTGACTTTAAAGTGTGTATATATATATATATATATATATATCACCCATCTGATCAGATTGGTGTTAAATCTAATGATAGTAATCATAATGGTAATATTAATAATAATAACAAAAGTGTTCCTTACTTTCAACAAACGTGTTCAAATTATTACATTTATTTAATAATTAAAAATAAATTATATATACATTATAAATATAAATAAAAATGTATAATAATTTCATATATGTAAATTATAAATTGATTTAGAATTAAATCATTATTCAAAAATAATGAAAAAAACACACATTCCTGTAATGACATGTCCTATTGACTAAAATATTTGGTTGCAATCTAAATATCTATTTTACCCTGTTGTATTTCAGGGTATCCCCATGCCTCAGTTTGGGGGTCTCTTCCCCTATCCCTACACCTACATGGCCGCCGCTGCAGCTGCGGCAGCCTCAGCCCTCCCAGCATCCAGCACCTCCAGCCCACTCTCCAGAAACCCTCTTCTTGCCACATCTCGACCTCGGTTCCGCTTTAATCCCTACCAGCTCCCGATGTCTTTGTCTCAGAGCTCTAGCCTGCTCACAACCAACCTGCAATGTAGCCTCAACCTAGGCTTGGAATCATCATCCAAACCATGCAGTAGGGAGAGCAGCCCTGCACTAGATCAGCACAGACACAACAAGAATGGGGGTTCCTGCGGGAGGGACACGTCCCCTAAAACAAAAGACTCTCTGAATGACCTACAGAATATTCAAAGACTTGTGAGTGGCCTGGAGGGCCATAAGGAGCAATCCCCAGCAGAAAGTTCTCCCAAGTGATACAGGACTCAGTTTGGGATGTCTTGGCTTGCAGTAACATACTGCAAAAAACTAGGATGGTGGTTTGACTGATAATTGCTTTTGGAACAATTCAACATCCGTAAGAAGCCAAACCAGAAACCCCTGATATGAAAATGAAAAGCTACCGATTTGCATCCCCAGACTGAAATTTCCTAACGGGCAGCTCCAAATTCTTGAATATAACGTGTTATTTTGGGGTGTTGGATTTGGTAAAGTGGCCTCATATAAAACAAAAAACAACAACAACAAAACCACCAACCTTGACTGTATGCAATTTTTGAGGCCATGGTGTTTTAATCGCATTCAAGGGGAATTTGTATTCAAGAGGTTCTGGTCTATTTATGTAATGTAAACTTAAATAAATATGAATCTGTAAATAACTAAGATCCAATAATATGCATTTGATTTTAATTTATTTAAGTCTGTGTAATAGCGTGTATATATTTTGAATATAACACTTTGCTATCTAACCTCACCCCAATATGAAGCCTGTTCAGCAATTTAAAAATGTGTTTATGATTAAGGGACATGTGTGCCATATTTGGTCTACAGTATATCCAGCGATATTTCTGAGGAATAGAGAGAAAGCGCCATGTGATTGAAAACACCTCAGGTTACTTCACTCCAGTCAGGCCATTGATGATCAAAATAATTCCTCATTTAAAGGTGTGTTAATGGATATATTTAAGCACTAAATGTTCTTACTCATCCTGGTTGTCAATAAAAATGTGTTGAAAACTTGTGTCATTGTTATCATAATGTTTAAATTTCTTGGCAAGAATATATAGGAGAGATGCTCAACTAGCTTGCACATGAACAACCGTGGGACAGGGGCGCCCCCTGTTGCCCATATGCGAGTAAAAAGTTGACTGTTGACTGTTTCTTTGTTTAATAGAGTAATACAGAATGTCACCGTTGCTATATTTATTTGAACCACTTGTAGGTAGAGAGAGCCGTTAACCTCTCAATGTCTTTTTTATATTATGAGTGAGGATAAGCGGCTCAGAGATTGGATATATGAATGGGTAGAAGTAGTTTAAACACTGAGCTTGGATGCAGCACTCGTTAAGTCAATTAGTTTACATAACATCAATTTGTTTGGTTGAATTCTAAATATCAATTTTACCCTGTTGTATTTCAGGGTATCCCCATGCCTCAGTTTGGGGGTCTCTTTTCCTTTCCCTACACCTACATGGCAGCCGCTGCAGCTGCAACTCTGTATCACGAGTCCCTTGTACTCATGATACAGAGTATCTGTATGCAATGTCAATAATTTGAACGCTGCTCACACATTGAAGAAAACTTCAATCAGAAAGTAGTATTCATGCTTATTTTGGTCTGCTCCTCTGTCGGTGTTGAAGTTCATGTTCTTTCTTGCAATTTCTAATATTTTCTAATACTTTATTTGATGTGCAGTCAGGCAGACGAGAGATTATACGTAGCTTGTGATGTTTGTCACCTGGAACAACCCTTCTTAAAAGGTCTTAAAAAGTTTGTTTGTCTTGTCACCTGAAGTAAATTTTTGGTGTTGGTTCAAGGAGCTGGACAAAGTGGAAAATGTGTTTTAAGGGTTAAACAGTGGGAGCTAAAGGAGCTGCAGACAGCCCTTTGTCCATGACCTGGCGCCTGTCGCCTGCCTGCCAGCCACAGCAATTAATGAGACAACCTCCTCCTCTATCCTCCTCCCCTTCTTCATTTTCTTTTCTTTTTTGCGGCGGTAATTACAAAACTCGCATTCAATTATGGCTCAATGGCTGCCACATTATGTTCAATGAATAGAAAAGCATGGGTGGGAAAAGTATTTGTCGAGATCAATCAGTGAGTGGTTGATCAATAGAGTCAACTAACAGCTGGTGACAGCAGGGTTTAATGCGGCCAAAATGAGTCAAACATTTAATTACACTGCATGAGGCTGACAAAAACAGCTAAAAGAGTTGTAATATTATATTGTAATATTGCTACTTTGTACACATGAGGCGGATGGCCATATCTTTTATTCTGTCTTCTTATTTGCAGAATATGTACATTGCAATCTCCTACATTAAAGGGACTACTTGATCAGAATGGCCCATTTTTTACTCAAAAACTGTCTTTATGTATTTTTTTTATTAGGAAACAAGCTTGTGTTTTCAAATGTTATAATTTTTGGGTGAAAAATCAATAAAATAACTAATACAATACCTCTATTTCCTTTGCAATATGTACACCGCCCACTTCCCGTGTCTTGGTGGGAGTCAGCAGAGGAAGACATACTTTTCCCATTCAAAATCATTGTATGTATGTATGTATGTATATATATATATATATATATATATATATATATATATATATATATATATATATATATATATATATATATATATATATATATACAGTGTTGCTCAAAAGTTTGTGAACCCTGCAGGCATGGCTAGATTTTTGTGTAAAATATTAAAATAACCTTATTAAATGTTTAGTCATACCGCAATCTACAATGCTGACATTGAAAATAATGGACTTGAACAAAAAGAACGATAATATTGTCATTCATTATTGAGCAAAAGTTGTTGATTTAAGAAAAAGCTCAGATTTCATGAGTGCAAAAGTATGTGAACCTCTCACTTAATCAGACATTGCATCTCCTTTTGCAATCACTTCATCCAAACACTTTCTTTAGTGACTTATCAGTGTTTCACATCTACTTTAGGGGAATTTTTGCCACTCTTCCTCCCTGCAGCCAATTGAGAGAGGTTGGATGGGCGTCTAGCATAAACTGCCCGCTTCCGGTCCCGCCATAGTATTTTGAAATAATTTAAGTCAGGATTTTGACTGGGCACATCCAGAACATGAATTTTGTTGTTCTTGGTTGTATTGCTGGAATGCTTTGGATTATTGTCATGTTGTATGATCCATCTTCTACCAGGCTGTAACTTCACAAAGAATGACAGGTTATGATCCAGGATTTCACAATATTAATTTGAATTCATGATTCCCTGCACTATATGGAGTTGTCCAGGTCCTGAGGATGAAAAGCCAGTCCACCACCCTGCTTCCCTGTATGGAGAAGGTACTTTTGCTGGTATGCAGTGTTGACTTTTCACCAAACATGACTGTTTTAGTTGTGACCCAACAGTTCAATTTTGGACTCATCTGTCCACAGAAAGAACTTCCAAAAAGCTTGAGGTTTGTCCAGGTACTCTCTGGCAAAGCTGAGATGTGCAGCTTTAATGTTTTTTGTGAGCAGGGGCTTCTACCTAGCAAGCCTTCCATGAAAGCCTTGTTGATTGACTTTTCTTCTGATTGTTGAAGCATGCACGGGGTCCCAGATGCAGCAAAAGAGGTCTGCAAATCCCTCAATGTGATGCACAAGTAGGCTTTCACCTGAATTATCATTTTGTCTTGTGGGTCTTGCTGATATTTTAGAAGATCATCCACTTCTAGGATGGATTGTAATAATTTTTAGTGTTCTCTAGTTGCCGATGATCTGCTTTACAGTGGAATGATGAAGCTCTTTTCTTTTCTTTTTTTAGATGACTTTATAGCTTTCCCCAGACAGATGTGCTTCACTACTCACTTCCTCTGAGATTTATCTTCCTCTCAGCATGACTGACATGTATGGGTTTACCTGGGCAAGACTAAAGTGATGTGGTTATGTCTCTCAATGTGTGTCTGTTTCAGTCAGTGATGCACAATTTCTTTGCTAAACCTCTCAATTAATTGGCCCATTTCAGTGGTTAGTTTAGCTATCAATTTGTCTTACCTGATCCTACTTGACAGCTTGTTTTAAGCAATGCAGCTCAGGGTTCACTTACTTTTGCACCTACATGAATTGTACACATTTTCAACACATATTACTACAGTAATGATTGAGAAATAAATGAGGTGGATGAATGAGAATAACCACAAGCACACAGTAAGCACACAGTGCAGTGTCACATGTCATTGTCATTGCGTTTGTTATTCTATGATAAATAAAGTTGTCGTTAGCACACAGACACAGTGCTTTTCTGCACATTGTTGTATGTAATAATCTGGAGATGAAGCTTTACTTTTGTGAACTTTTTCGAGTGTCGTCACTCGTCAACCTCAATTGATTTCTCGGTCATGTGAAATTAATTCATTTATCATGTAAAGGAAATGGGCGCCGTGTTGCTTATTCAACGGGGGCTTTATTCGCATTTCAGCTGCAAACAATTTGCTACGACACTTCAGTTGCAGAATAAGAAGTTTGATCACTGTAAGCTAACGCGTAGCTGCTACACGCACACACTTGCCCTGTGTGGTCTTCCGCATCCTTTTCCCTCGCTGGCGCACACACCATACGGAGATCACAATACTGCTTTCCGCTAACACTTTGTGCCATTGCCATTATTCCTTGCCGCTGATTTGAGATAGCATCGACCGGGTTAGCCTCAAGACGCTAGCTTTTGGCTACTGCTCATGAATTAACATTGAGGCGGAACGCTCACACCGGCATTTAATTCATACATACGCTTGCGGCAGGTTTTTTGCTTGCGTTACCACAACATCCTATTTCGGCAATATTTTTTCGGCTCCAATTTTATTTTGGCCGAATGCCGAAAATACCATATTAAGGGTTATCCATATAATGCCTGCTTAAAGGGGACCCTTTAAACAGGCATTAAACATAATACTGAACAAAAATAATACTGAGAGTCATAGTATAGCAGTTTAATTTTATTTTCATCAGTCACCTGAGTTTGCATTTACCCTCTTATCCGGGGTCGGGTCGCGGGGGCAGCAGCTTTAGGAGGGAAGCCCAGACTTCCCTGTCCCCAGCCACTTCAACCAGCTCCTCCGTCGGGATCCCAAGGCGTTCCCAGGCCAGCCGAGAGACATAGACATGTCCTGAGTTATCCCCAGGTTCTCCCGCCGGTGGGACCTGCTCAGAACACCTCTCCAGGGAGGCGTCTGAACCAGATGCCCGAGCCACCTCAACTGACTCCTCTCCACACGGATATATATATATATATATATATATATATATATATATATATATATATATATATATATATATATATATATTCCGAGTCCCGATCCGATACCTCAGCATTTTATAAAGGAGAATTATTATTATTTAAAAAAAAAAAAAAAAAACTACCCCCAACCCCTTTTATATGGTGAATGGACAGCGGTTAAACTAAGTAAACCAATTAAAACACCCGTTTTAGCACATCTATGAGTTACTCAAAGGGCTATTATTAACCAGTATATTAATTTTTCACAAGTGCTTTATTTTTTAGGACCTACTGTAGCCGTTATAATATGCTACTTAACACAAATTTATGGGCTAACCTAATCTTCTTTTACTTTAGGGAAAAAA
>NC_135436.1:4105000-4130000 GCF_051991255.1 Vanacampus margaritifer | reverse complement strand
TTAAGGACCATCACTACCAAACACCTAATTTCGGCAATTAAATGATTTTTTCCGTTCCGTTCCGTCTTCAATTCCGCTTGTCCAGGGTCGGGTCGCGGGGGCAGCAGCTTTAGCAGGGAAGCCCAGACTTCCCTCTCCCCAGCCACTTCAGCCAGCTCCTCCGACGGTATCCCACGGTGTTCGCAAGCCAGCCGAGAGACGTAGTCTCTCCAGAGTGCCCTGGGTCGTCCCCGGGGCCTCCCGCCGGTAGCACATGCCCGGAACACCTCCCCAGGGAGGCATCCAGGAGGCATCCGAACCAGATGCCCGAGCCACCTCAACTGGTTCCTCTCAACGCGGAGGAGTAGCGGCACAACGCCGAGTCCCTCCCGGATGACCGAGCTTCTCACCCTATCTCTAAGGGAGAGCCCGGCTACCCTGCGGAGGAAACTCATTTCGGCCGCTTGTATCCGGGATCTTGTTCGGTCACGACCCACAGCTCGTGACCATAGGTGAGGGCAGGAACGTAGATCGACCGGTAAATCGAGAGCTTTGCCTTTCGGCTCAGCTTCACAACGGACCGAGACAGCGTCCGCATTACTGCATGCGCTGCACTGATCCGCTTGTCGATCTCCCGCTCTAACCTACCCTCACTCGTGAACAAGACCCCAAGATACTTGAACTCCTCCACTTGGGGCAGGATCTCATCCCCGAGAGGGCACTCCACCCTTTTCCGACTGAGGACCATGGTCTCGGATTTGGAGGTGCTGATCTTCATCCCAACCGCTTCACACTCTGCTGCAAACCGCTCCAGTGAGAGCTGGAGATCACGGCTTGAAGAAGCCAACAGCACCACATTATCTGCAAAAAGCAGAGATGCAATGTTGAGGCCACCAAACCGGACCCCCTCAACGCTTCGGCTACGCCTAGAAATTCTGTCCATAAAAGTTATGAACAGAATCTGTGACAAAGGGCAACCTTGGCGGAGTCCAACCTTCACAGGAAACGAATGATGATGAAAAATGATTTTTTATTCATTTTAATATTTAATGTTGTGTTTTCTATCTCTGTATATATGTTCAAAACTGTGTTTGGTAGTCAGATTGCACCTAGCATTGTTGAGCATGGCTAACAACTGTCATAAAACATCACTACCAAAACATACAGAAAGGTTTTGGTAGTGACAATATGATGTTAATTTTTTAATGAAGTAAGTCTTTTATAATATAATACATATGTCATGCATAATCTTTCTGATTTTAATTATATTCTATTTCATATTTTATCTGAATTTAAAGGGTGAAACACCAAAACTGAGAGGCTACTGGCAAGGCCGCTTTAATGCATGGGCTTACCTGGGCTGCAGCCCAGGGGCCTACGGTCGTCAGGGGCCAATCAGAATCATTATTATAAAAAAAATAAAAATAAGACAATTTGTTGATTTTTCTGTCAATCATGCATGAGATGACCAACCTGCGGCCACAGATGATTCTGTGCATCGCTGTGGTCGTAATAGGGTGTGTCCCAAGAGAGGGCCTATCAGAGGTCTTAACAGTTTCATATACTATTGTGGCACTTGTTCAACTTTTTATCGATCAATTCGCCGCTGTAACAATTTACTAACCACGCTCACTCCGCCAGGAGGGGATATAAATACAGTAAATGGCGAGCGAGGAGCGACAGCTATGTCACCGGAAAAAAAGTTTTAGAGCGGTGCTCAAAAAAAGGTTAAAAAGGAAAAAGAGCGCCGTGACAAAGAGCTAATGGGCTAAATTCCCAAGCTTACTGGCTTTTTAAGACGCAAAAACACGGGCTTTGGTGAAGAAGGAGCAGGGGAAGTGGGAGGTGAGACAGGCCTAATCGGCAAATGGGCCGCCACGACTACACCTGAGGCCGCCGCCGTCACCGCAACCAGCACCAGCTGCAGCGTCCAGCCAGTCCGGAGGAGGAGAGTCCGGGGCATTTGACGGAGGAAGAGGACAACAAAGATGAAGCCACTCCTCAAGAGGATGCAATTCCCCTCAAAGTGGCAACAAATTTTGCTTTGCATGCAAAGTTTTTGGGGGTAAAAATAGAGCTAAATCAGCATTTTCTGCGTCAGGATTTTCTGATTGGAAACAAGCAAATGAGCGATTACGTGAGCATGAATGGCCATGATAGCTTTTATTAACGAGTCAGCTCTACACAGTGTGGTGAATTCTGAACTATGAATGTTAGTACTGGTCTTATGTGCTTTTTTTTGTCAGAGTAGGGACTGGCTTTTAGAGGAAGCATCCACTAATTTGGTGCTGTCCACAATGGTAACTATTTGGCATGTATGAAACTGTTAAGCCAATTTGACCTCTTTTTGAAATCCCACATGGACAAATATGGAAATGCTGGAAGTGGAACACCCTCATATTTATCTTTAAATGTGTCTGAGGAATTCATCAATCTGATGGGTAAAAAAGTGTTATCTGAAATTGTTGGTAAAGTGAAAATGGTGAAATATTTCTCCATTTGTGTTGACAATTCCCATGTTGATCAGACAACATTTATACTAAGATTTGTGTCACCAGATGGTTGCATTGAAGAGCGCTTTGTAAAATGTTAGCCAATAGTAAGGCACACTGGCAAAAGCCTGTTCTAGTCACTAACAAGTGTTTTAGACGAAATGGGGGTTGATAATGCAAATAGCAGGAGGCAGTGCTATGATAATGCCAGCAATATGTCTGGCGCCTACAAAGGGGTACAAGCACGCTTGAGGAAAATCAACCCCCAAGCTGAGTAGGTGCCATGTGCAGCCTACACACTTAATATGAGCGCTGATTTTTGGGAGGGTGGGCCTATATTTGATGGTTAGCCCCGGGGGTCTATGAGTAGGTAAAGGCGGCCCTGGCTACTGGGCATCTCCAACAGCCAATCCAGGTGTTTCAAAAGATCAGCTAATCAGCAATCTCTGCATGAATCCTGATAACGATCCCCAGCTGTGTTGGATGAGGGAGACATGGAAACCAGGCTGGAAAGGGGAACTCAAAGACAGGGGTTGAGAATCACTGGGCTAAGAATGACCAAGTGAAATACCAAGAATATTAAAAAATAATATTTTAAATTGAATAAAGAGAACAAAATAAGAGATGGAAGGAAGTAGGAAAGATGAAATCTATCAACGAATTATCCAGCAGGGAGCAAAGGATAGTCAGATGAGCATGGAGGAAAAAACTGCATGATCACCGGATGTTTCTGAATAAATGTAAAGAGGGAGGTGTTTTACCGGGCTTCCTCGCCAACTAGCACCCTCTCGTGAAGGTGATCAGACACCAGGGCCTAGGTCTTCAGCAATGTCAGAAGTTTAAGTTGATGGCAGACCTGTCCAAATGTTCTCCAAGAACGATGACTCAGAAGGAATTAATGAAACACAAAGTTTCTGATGATATCAAAAACACCCTTACTTTTCACAACACAATTGTGCAATATGTTCAGGAAAAATACATGTCATCTTGTTATAAGGCGAAACACACATACAGAAGTGCTGTCTCCACAAACATGGGCAGAAAATGCTGTCTTGTTTCTATGGCCAAAAAAGCATTTAGCATTCCCACAAACAGTTCAACAACACGACAGACAACCTTCATGCAACGTTCACCTATCAGAAGAAAGGTAACGAAAAGACTGTGGACACAGTAAAAATGTTCCTAAGTCGAGATGACAATAGTCAGCATCAGCAGGAACAGATAACAATTTAAAAAAAGAAGCAAAAGAGGTTCTCTGACACAATGCTAAATTTGCACTAGAAATTTTTGCTAGAAATGCCTCATCTGAAGTTGTCCTATTCACTTTTCTGCAGGGTAAATAAGGCCTTTTAGGATTGTTTCGCCAAACACTAATAATAGGGAGACATGTCTGCAAAGTGTACAACAATGCTCAAATGAAAGCAAATTGAAAAAAAAACATTGGCATTATTAACTCAGAGAGCATGAGCAAAAGTTTCAGAAGATCTATGCTGTGACACTGAGAATAAAGCTTGCATGTACAGATAATGCCCCTCGTGTAGGTATAAGTCACTCCCACACCAATGGCTCTCAAAGAAAGAAGACTATGAAAAAGGTGTGGATGGGCAACCAGAGAAGATCACTGTTAAATAAAACTGAAATAGAGATGCGAGGGTCACCCAGATGACCTTTTGAAAAATAAAAGACATGAGAGCCAAAAATTATAAGGACCTCTTCAAAGAGTCTGCCTGGAGAGACTAAAGATTAAGTTACAAAACTTAATTTGTTAAATATATCTAAAAACAAATTGTTTGTCATTCTAATTAAAATTTCATATGGAAGATGAAACCACTGTTATTTTTTCAAAGATGAATAAATATAGCCTATGATGGACTGGTGACCTGTCCAGCAAGGACCCTGCTTCTGCCCTAAGTCAGCTGTGATCGGCTCCACCCCCATTCACCCCCAACCCTGAGTACAGGACAAAGTGGTAGGAAAGGGATGAATTAATGTTTCATTAGTTATAATACATCCATCCATCCATTTTCTTAACCGCTTGTCCTCACAAGGGTCGCGGGGGGCGCTGGGGCCTACCCCAGCAGGCTTTGGGCAGTAGGCGGGGTACACCCTGAACTGGTTGCCAGCCAATCGCAGGAAACACAGAGACGAACAAACATCCACACTCACAATCACGCATATGGACAATTTGGAGTGTTCAATTAACCTGCCACGCATGTCTTTGGAATGTGGGAGGAAACCGGAATACCCGGAGAAAACCCACGCAAGCACGGGGAGAACATGCAAACTCTACCCGGGAAGGTCGAAGCCTAGACTCGATCTTACATCCTCTGCACTGGGAGGCGGACATGCTAACCAGTCATTCACCACGCCGCCCAGTTATAACACAAAAAGTTAAAATATAGCAAACATAGTTAAGTGATTACAATGCTACCCTCAGACAAAGTATTACTGCAACAGCAACAGTATGGTCACTACCGAAACTTTGCAGTCACTACCGAAAAAACAACAGATGTTTTAACAGAAATAAAATATATTGATTCCTCAACCAACAATTTATGATAATGATTGGTTACGTGTACGCGTGATTTAAGCAATGATGAATTATGGAGTCAATATGATCAACATTCTACGTTTTACAATAAAAAATAGCATTTAAATTTTCATACATTGGGGAATAAAATAATACAAAATTCTGTTAAAAATTCAGTTAGACTAATTTTGATGCCAAAACCATATATATTAATTTATATAAATATTCTGTATAGTGGGGAACAGAAAAAAAATAGTTGGTTAATAGAAATATTTTAATTGTACTGTTGTACAATGTTGTGTTTCGGTAGTGACACATTTTAGGACAGGCAAGATATTTGGGAAAAGCTAGAAAATATAATTTTAAATTTACTGTACTTTTACTATATATGTGTCTAGATATGGTGCAACATGAATATAGTCAATATTTTTCTGTAATAATATACAAATTTCACAAATTTTCAAGTCGGAATTGTAACATTTTTAGAAAACCTTAAAAATTGTTCGGTTTAATAGTTTCAATTCGGTCTATCTGCTTTCCGTTCTGTCCTTTCACGCAAAAATGACTATTGGTTATATAGTGGTAGCCTGGAAACCAGATTCATCGCTGTAATCAGCGGATGAGTCTGGTCACTGTCTCCATCAAGCGCATTTGTGATGATCAAATCTTACCAAACAGACAGTAAAAAGATCCATTCAGTGAAGAGTGGACGTGTCATCATAAAACTAGGATGTACGTGTGGAAGTGTAGTAAACATACGGACGTTCAAGTGAAATAAATAATATTATATGTAAGTCCATGAGTAAACAGCAAAGCGGTGGGCGGATAACGAGTAAATTCCACATGGCCGCCTCGAAAAGAGACTTATGTTGCTG
The DNA here is from genome assembly GCF_051991255.1 of Vanacampus margaritifer. Lineage (NCBI taxonomy): Eukaryota > Metazoa > Chordata > Actinopteri > Syngnathiformes > Syngnathidae > Vanacampus > Vanacampus margaritifer. Next base: position 4,124,124 of record NC_135436.1, on the reverse strand, counting down.
TTGCGGTAAAAACTTGATGATTTGTGTGATCTCAACAAAACAGCATACCCGACAGAGTAGCATACCTTGCACTTCTGTGCATGCGCTGTAGGAAGCAGGTCATGCGCAGTAAGTACAGGTTGGGTGTTTGGTTGAGTTTACTATACGGGTATGCTGATCTGACAGAACACCGGCGCTGAAGAATGACGTTGCTCACGAAGAATACAGCAAATACATTTTTTTATTTGCCTGTCCGTTTCGAACTGGGCAAAATCGCGGTCATTGGCAGCCTTTCCAGACATACTTTCTTTCGTTTAAAAAGCGGGTGTGGCTTGCCAGGCTCATATACAAATTCTTGTCAATTCTTCTCAAATGTTCTTCAAATAAAAAAATTCAACTTTTTGGACTTGTTCAACTCTGCACCCTTTTTTTTTACCTTTATTCAGATGATCAGTGAACATTCTTACACAATGAAATATTCCCAAAAGTTTTTGTGAGCACATTTATTGAACGAATTGGCATATTGACATTACATTATGAGTATCACATAACGACTTAATCAGTGTAGCTCTGGAATGGACTGAAGAGTGCTGTTGACCTCTGAAAGTGAGCCTCGTAAAATAGTAGGTATTACTACTTCTTTTATGATTGGACAGATGTGCATCAAGCAGTTTTTATTTTTTTACTCCTTGTACACACTAATTCAGGTGCAGACAGAGAACCAACACAATTCACCAAGATGCTTTCCCATTCCCTTAGCGAGAGACCTTACGACACTTCCAGAGATATACAGTGGTACTTTGCACTACTTTGCGGTTCACTTATCGCGGATTCCCTATATCACGGATTCCCTATATCACGGATTTGTATTTGCATCCAAGATTCATACATTAACAGAGTTTATCTTCGGTTGTACCTCGCTATTCCGTGGGTTTTTCAGCGATTGAAAAAATGAGTAATGTGAATATTGGTACCATTCTTTTGTCATGGTCTGAGTTTAATACTTTTTTTTTATTTGGCATTGTCAAGCTGTCTTGTGGTTCATGTCTCGTTCTGTGCCTTTCAATCAGCTCCTTCAACCACTTGTGTCTTGCCCAGGTGTTCCTGTCAGTTGTCATTTCCCCATGTCAGGTTGAGTCTTATCCTAGTGTTGGTTAGTTACTAGAAATCTTTTTGATGGGCTTTGTTGATTTAGTATTTTTGTTTCCTTTCTGATCTTGATAATTAAATCCATTTTTGTGAGCACTGATGCTTCCTTGCATGTGGGTCCACGTGCTTATTACAATCCGGAACATCTTAAATTGAAATGGAGTGTACTTATAGAGCGTATTTACACCATATAGTCCTCAAAAGTAAAGTGATATACATCAGATTAGCAGTGTCTACTCCCCAAAAGAAATGGTTTGGGGTTCACCAGTGCAAAACATTAACATGTTTTTTTTTAATTGTGTGTTTTAATTTTAATTATTACTATACTTGTTTTTTTTTTGTTTTTTTTTACAGTAATTCAAGTAAAATAAGGTCAGGGAAAGTCAGCCTGACAATGAATACAGGTACATAAGTAATTAGGACAACCACACAGGATAGTAAGTAAGTAATTTAACTTATAGAGCACCTTTCAAGACACTTCTCAGATAAAATTAATCACACTGAGAAAAACAATCTAACACAAATACAAGAAGTAAAACAAAGTAAAGGTCAAAAAGACATATAATAATAATCAGCAGAAATCAGAAAGCTTGGCAAAACAAATATGTTTTAAATTGTCTTTTAAAGGCATCAACAGAATCGAACAAACGTATAGACAGTGGGAGGTCATTCCAGAGCCTCGGAGCAACAGCCTGGAATGAACGATCTCCACGGCTCTTAAATCGAGTACGAGGAACCATAAACAGGTTTTGATCCAAAGATCTTAGCCTCCAAGAGGGCATGTAAGACCTCAACAAGTCTCTGATGTACGAGGGAGCCTGACCATGAAGGAATGCTTTAAAGGTCACCACAGGAATTTTCTAAAAGTTTTCGAAAATAAACTGGGAGACAATGAAGAGCTTTAAGAGTGGAAGTAATATGAACTCAGTCAGTAATTTTGCTGCAGAATTATGGACCTGCTGCAAACGGGATAACTCTTTTTTTTGTTTAGACAAGAAAATAAACCATTACAGTAGTCTAAAGAGGATGACACAAAGGCATGGATAATCAACTCAAGATCCTTTTGGGATACATTTGTTGAGAGTTTAGAAATGTTCCTCAAATGGTAAAAACAATTTCTTGTCAATTATTTAGAGTGATGCTCTAGAGACATTTCTTTGTCAAAGAAAACACCAAGATTTCTAAGGCTTGGTTTCACAGACAAGATCAAATCACCCAAGTGCTGCTGTATCCCTGGAATGGCATCATCTGGGGCGATCACCAGCACTTCAGTAATGAACTGCCCTTATCTCGAAATTGGGATCTAAAATAATCTGGACTCCAGGTGTCTTTACAACAGGTGTTGGATTACTGAATAATCTTTCCCAGTACGTGGCCAAGTGTCCTGCTGAATTGACATACAGTAAGAGGACTAGGCACAGGTAAGAAAGGTAAACATGGAGATTAAAGTCCTCAGCTCTGACTGCAAAGAGTCTTAACAGATGATTTGTACTTAATCCACTTAAGGTTTAGGCTGTGACGATCCGACACAGTTTGCTCATCAAATCAGGTGTTTGTTTAACACAGCACAAGCCAGGTTGATCTGGGAGACATCTGAAGAACAAGTTGCTAATTGTTAATGTCGCTGTTTCAAATTGTATTTATGGGGAGATCCTATTATGTATGATTGAAAGCTGACAAATGTGTTCCAAAGGAGGTCAAGGAAGGATTGTGAGCAGCCGCGCATGACAACAGTGAGTGTGAATGGATAGATAAAGGTTTTGTTTTTTTAAACTGATTTTAGAGTATATTTAACTTCACAACCCCAAAAAATCTCTCAATCCATTCTCTTATCCCCACAAATGTCATAGGTGTGCTGGAGCCCTTTGTAAGAGCGGGGTACACACTGAACTGATTGCCAGCCATTCACAGAGCATAAATGGATTAATAACCATTCACACATGCATTCACATCTATGCAGAATTTACAGCTTTTATTATCGTCCATCCATTCATTGCCTATTGTCAAAGTTCATGAGGAATGGTCATCTTTGAAAGCGGACCAAATTAATTGCATGGCACATACATACAGTCCAATAAAGGCGCTATTGAGCTATTTATTGAAAAATGCACAAGAAATCTCTAAAATATTGATGTTCATGACATGTCTTGTGTGTGCAGTTTCATGAGTTTTCGCCCAAACAGCATCATTTTTCTTTGCAAACTACATCGCTATAGCAACAGAGTGTGATGAAATAAAAAGCTTTTCATAACATTTCCTCTTAAACATCTTAGTGTTACCGAAAGCTTTTTATTTTGTCATATAAGTCAAAAGCCTTTGATTTTTTTCCTGATTTCCCGGGTGTTGAGATGGTACAGCTCAAGTTTCGGGTTACGCGTTATGGACAGGGAGCAAAAGTATGTAAATGTGCAAAAATTGACCAAAATTGAACATTCAAATACTCGTAGCTCACTTCGTGTTCATTCTACCAAAGTCTTTAATTGTTCATCCCGGGGTGCTACACGTGCTACCCAATTTTTGTAGCTGTAGGTTGAATGTGTCGGGACAGGGTAAAGGAGACAGAAGTCACTCAGATTATCAAAAAAACTAATTCCAAATCACATGAATTGTTGTTTGCTTAAAGTTGCAATATGGAACTTTTTTCCCCAAAATATTTTTATAAGTTTTTTATTTGACCATTTATGAGTGAAATGCCTTCTAATTAGTAGATTAACACCTTAGCTGTTCACAATGGGTACTCCTGCAAGCCTCTGGCCAATAGTTTTCAGACTGGATTCGGGTTAGAATTCCCCGCGCCCTGTATGCGGATGTGACGTAATGTGCGTGGTGTGTATGTGAAGAACGGTATGTGCAATTTAATTTTTCTTCAGCAGGTGGTAGTAGTGATTCAAAATTGAATATTCTACGTTCAGTAGCTTTAAGTGTGACTGTAATGTGTTAATAAAACCATACCTTGTCTTATCTATAAGAAAATGCTAATTTCCTAATGACTGAAAGAAAGCAATGACTGTACCAATCCTTAAATCAGGGAGCCAGGAATACATGAGCAACACTGGCCGATATAAATCTTACCGTACTATCCAAAATCATTGAAAAGGCAGGAGATGCAGAACTTGTTAATTATTTGGAGAACAAACATCTTCTCCACCCCCAGCTTTAGAACTGGATACTCAACTGAAATAGCAAACTGCTATTCGTTGAAAACATAAAGTCATTGGACATGGTTGAGGTTGTATGGCCTGTATTCCTCGATCTTAAGAAAGCTTTCAAGACAGTTACTGCTTGCTTTTAGCCATAATGCCTTCATTTAACATCTCTCTAGAGGCAGTGGGATGGTTTGTCGCTTTCCTCGAGGACAGGAAGCAATGTGTGAAAGTCGCCAAGGAGAAAGCTTCACTCATAGATAATTGTATGGGCTTACCTCGGGGCTCCGTTCTGGGGCCTCTGCTGTTTGGTCTGTTCATAAATGACCTTTAAAACGAATTTTCCACTTGTCGACTGAAGATGACATCACCTGTGGTGAGGAAGTAGGTCACACCCAATCATGGCTCACTGGTTTTCTGGGTTTGGTTAGCAAACTGAGCCATGATTGGTCGTGACCTACTTCAACAGCACAGGTGATGTCATCTTCAGTCGACAGCAAGTGGAAAACATTGTTTTTAAAGATATTTATTCATTCTGCATGAAAATAATAAACATCAATTTCATTCTGGACAAAATATTAACTTTTTACTGCTGAAAATGGCTCAATAAGTCAAGTATCCCTTTAAAGGAAAAATTTGATGCCCTCCGCCCATTCCATCATATAGTATTTTGAAAACTCAAGATTTGTTTTCTCCAGTTGTAGTCCCAAGTCTTGAGTTGCAAGTTAGAAGTCAATCGGGTGAAAACTGTTGGCAAAGGGTAAAAAAGTAGGACTACAGTGAATATGCAAAAAAGGACTTTCAGAAATTCATAACTCACTTTCTGTACATTTTAGGATATGGCTTCAACTGACTTTTTTTGTGTGTGTTGGGGTGCTACATGTGCCTGCCAATTGGCCTATTTTCGTTCACGCTAGGGGGGGCGCTATAGAGCCATGTTGTTTTGGCAACTTCATAATATCAGATTTTTCGCCGGGCATGTGCAAAGCTTGGTGAGTTTTTGTATATGTTTAAGTCCCCCAAAATGCAATTGTTTTCTGAGAAAACGGAAGAAGAATAAATAACTAGAGCTGCAAATAGCTGTAAAGGGCCCTCGCAGCCCGGGCCATTTTGGGGTACTTGCACATTGGGGTACTTACACATAAGCGTTTGAATTTTTTGAAAATGGCACTAAACAATTCATGATCAAAATGGGTATCTATCTAGGCTGCACCTCCTGGGCTGCAACGGGCGTCCAAGCAATTTTAAAAAAGTCAACGTTTACATTATCTTCAAAGTACATTCCATTTCAATATGCACAATGTAAGAGTCATTTGGACTTATTTTTGTTAATTTCTGTTATTTATTTAGATCCTTTAAGTACTAATGTTATGTTCAAAAGTATACCTAAAATTGAGGTTTTGCATTAGATGTGAGGGAATGAGGAAAAATAATATTAGGAGATGGAGCTTGGTGGTGTTTTTGTTAACGGAGAATTCACACATCATTGAAAAAAAAATTCATTTTGAAATAAAATTAGTTTCTCATGTATGCCTTGTTACAATCGTGTTACAGTAAGTGTAATGCAGTAGCCTAATTTCTCTCCACACTTTTTTTGGATTCCCTTAAGCACTCTCAATTATGTTAAAGAAGAAATTCGCTTTAGCCTTTCGCAGTGCTGCAGTTCCTTTATTTGGTGCTGATGTGAATTTTTGGCAGTCAGTGGTTAGGCCAGTTTTCAGGAAAAAATTGAGCAGCTGATCTCTGGTTTATAGAAATGTGCAACATTCCTTATTAAACCAGGGAAAGGTGCAGGATTTATTAGTCCTGGAGCTCCCCCTTCTGGAGAAACAAAGCAGAACCTCCTTAATTTAGCAAGAAAAAGGATTCAGCCCTGTAGTTTATGTCATCTCTGGAAAATAGATTATTCCAATCTTGATCCTTGACAGCATTGCAGATTTGCCGATGTTTTGTTGCTTTTTTTTTTTTCGGGATGAAGTTGAAATTTTGAGTTTCTTGGGCGAATGCATGTGAAAATTAAAATGATTTGCATTTAGCTAAAGGGAGAACAAGACCATGTTATGATCTGAGAGTCATATGATCAAATTTAGAGTCTTAGTGATTCTTTCTGGCTTGTTTGGAAAACAACAGGTAAATTTTATTTTTGGAACAATGTGTTATTTTTGGTAGGAAGATCAATAAATTGTGTTAGGTCAAAGGTGTCAGTAATTGTTTTAAGGCTTTTCCTGTCTTTCTTAGTGTCCCAGTTAACATGAAAGTCGCCGACCAAGATGATTTCTTTTTTGTGATTTAGAGATTTGATTAGGACCTTAAGATGAACATGAAAATCTGCACTGGCTGTGGGTTTACGGTATATGCAGATGACAATGAAGGACATTTTAGCAGAAAAAGAAATACTGTATTTACTATTATGCATTCGAAGTCACTATCATCTGGTGGTTGTATGTGGCTACAATTAAGAGTGCTACTGACATACAGTAGAACCCCCCGCCCCGCATCCTCTTCCATAACTTGTATCTTTCCTAAAGACATGGTAATTGGGCAAAGTTACAGCAGCTTCAGGTGATGAGGCGGACAGCCAGGTTTCAGTTAGACCCAAAAATATCGTTGTTAGAGTCGATTAGTAGATGTTCTAGTTGCTCTCGCTTTGGAACCATACTACGGACATTTAAGTACCCGCTGAGTAACCCCTTAATTTTACTTTTTAGGTCCCAAACGGATCTTACATGGTTCAATGATTGGAATAGATTTGAGGATCTATACCTTTTTAATACTGGGTTTCTATGTGGGACTTTACTCGCGTCAGTGGCAAGCTAGTTGTGTTTGCCAGTCTGTCTCAAGAGCACGACCTGCTGAAAGCGGGGAGGGGTTCCGGTTTCTGGGTCGCTGGTTGTGAGCGCTGTTCCGTCAGTGTCTGAGGGCGTCAGAAACCGGGCCCCATGCCAGGAAAGATGCCGACGATCACCAGCTGCCAAACCGCCCGCTGGCGACGACCTTGTCTACCTGTGGCTAGGTCAATGGTGCCATGTCAGCTTAGGGCACCTTCAGTAGGTGTAGAGGCCCAGGTAGCAGAGCCAGGAGCCCAACTGGCAGAGTTGGAGACCTAGCTGGCTGTGGTGTTAGCCCAGCTCGCAGAGGTGGAGGCCTGGCTAGCTGTGGTGTTGGCCCAGATCACAGGGGTGGAGGCCATGCTGGCAGTGGTGTTAGCCAAGCCAGCCAGGTCAAACTGTCAGTGGTGTTAGCCATGCCAACAGTGGTGGAGGCCCAGCCGGCATGGCGTTAGCCCAGCTAGCAGTCCTGAAGGCCCTGTCAGCAATGGTGTTAACCCAGCCAGCCGAGGTTGAGGACCACACTGGAAAAAACTCAAAATCTTACCAAGAGCATTTGTCTTATTTCTAGTCAAATTATGCCTATGTGCTTTATTTGAGACACCATGACTTATAACCGCAACGAGTCAAGTTAGAAGACACGCCACCACGCGCTTCAATGGTTCATTTCAAAATAAAAGCCTATTGCATTGACACCCATGTAAACACCGCTAAATGAAAAGAATGGAAACGATGAACTTTGACAGAACTAATTGACAGAACTAATGAAAATACACAATTATTCCGGCAAGTGCATCGTTAGCCAACATGTTTATTAGCCAAATTTAGCTAGCAACGTGTTTCGGAAACTTGCCTCGAATAGCCCGGAGTTCCTCGACTCGAACGTCACTTCACAAGTGATTGATATAACTGGACATAGCAACCAATAAAAGTCGAAATACACCATTCAGCACGGAAGTAAACAGAAGACGCACGACATTGTGGTGTAACTGAGTTTGATAGTACTAGATATACGTGCGTGATGACGTGAGGGACAAAAAGGAATGCTGGGAAACAAAGCCACTCACGCTAAACGTACAGTCGGACTCAACTTAAGTTATTGGATAACACGACATGGTGTCAGAAGTACTGTAGTTTGTGTGAGGAGAAGCCCGTGAGTAATCATCGTTTGGATTTCTGCGGCAAAAAGAAAGTGAAGGGGAGAAATTACTCACGGAGGAGACGCTAGCAATGGTGGTTGGCAGCTAATGGCGGCAGCGGGACCGTGTGTTACGTTTCATATCCAGCCACCGGTGCCCTTCGACTTTTCAAAGCCATAAGAGTGGGACAAATGGATCCGCAGATTCAAACAATTTCGCCTAGCAAGTAACCTAAATACAAGTTCTGAGGGGAATCAGGTCAACGGGTAATTTACGAGCGCGCCAAGTTTAACATGCGCAAGCAGAGAGAAGGAGAGTCAGTTGATTCGTTCATCACTGCATAGTATGCGCTAGCCGAACAATGCTGCTACGGTGGGCTACATAACGAGCTAATCCGTTAAAGACTCCTTGTTGGACTGCTATATAAGGGGCTGTCGGAACGCATGCATTAGGATGCAGAACTTACCTTGGATAAAGCTGTCAGGGAGGCTTGGACGCATGCGCGAGATGCTGTGACTATCGCGAGACCTACAGCGAGACCGGGAAACCTCAACATGGCGGCGCCCTGCTGCTAAGATAGAATTAGCTCTATTATACTAAACTAATCCAAATTTAACCATCATATATCTTGCCTTTCTTTTTTTTCCCCCTCTCTTTTTCATCCGACAGATTTGGAATACCACCCAACGTGGAGGACCTCGAACGCTTCATCGACGCATATTTTTACAGCTGCGCGATGGAGAATCCTTCCGTCGAGAAACTGTCGAGAAAACCTTCGAAAAAGAGGAAAAATGATTCAGCGACGGACACGGAGAACCTAGCCACTACGGAGGTTTCGGTCAGTATGCTGGAGTCCATAAATAAAAAATTAGAGGTCCTCTCCCTAATCAGCGAGGACGTCAAAGAATTGAAAGTAAGTATGGAATTCTTCAGCCAACAAGTAAGTGAGCTCCAACGAGACAATGCCGAGTTACACTCTACACTCGTGACCGTTTCAGCCGAGTTAGAAACCGTTAAAAAGGAAAATAAAACGCTAAAAGAAACTGTTCTGGATATTCAATCCCGTAGCATGCGGGAGAATTTAATATTCTCAGGAATATCCGAGAATACCTCTGACAATCCAGAGGTTGAGATAAAAAAAATTATGACGACGTCGTTAAAAATTCCTCAGGAGTCGGTAAATAACATCTCTTTTCACCGGGTACATCGGCTTGGAGCCCCTAGGGGCAACAGACCCCGTCCTATTATCGCCAAGTTTGAGCATTTTAAACAGAAAGAATTTGTTAAAAGTAAAGGACGGGAGCTTAAAGGGACCTCATTTGGAATGAACGACCAATTCCCGAGAGAGATTAATGAGCGGCGAAAGGTACTGTTTCCTATAATGAAACAAAATAGGCAGGAGGGTAAACGGACTGCGATGGTCGTCGATAAACTATACATCGATGGCCAACTATTCCGGAACCCCAACTCCACTCCCTGGCTGTTCTAAATGGCATTGGTGGAACTAAACTTTGTTTGATCATTAGATGTATACATATACTGTATATGTGGTTATAAAACCTTAAATATGAATACTCACTATGTTTAGGCGATATTATAAATATATTATTAAATACATAACTATATCTAAAGTATATTTAAACAAAAATCTCGCTTAGGTTACCAGTTATTGGTGTATTTTTATGTTTAATCCCCCGTTAACTTCCTTTACTTTTACCTCCCTACCTGTTTTTTCACTGTTATATTTACTTACTCGTTACCTCATATTTTACACAAATTACATAAACCACCTAACCACTTTGATTCTATCCTATAACATACTAATACTGACAAATGGCCTATGCAGATATATACACAGGACTGAGTCTATATTGTTTATATGCATAAATTAGTTCTGGTTTCCTGGAATGTTTGTGGCGCTCGCTCAGAAGCAAAAAGAATAAAAACTTTAGACCATCTCTTAAAATTAAAAGCAGATATTTGCCTCCTACAAGAAACCCACCTACAAAAATCTGAAGAAAAATTACTTATTGATAAGAATTTTAGCCAAGCGTACTCTGCCCCTTATAATAGTAGACAAAGAGGAGTCTGTATACTCATACATAAGAATTTACTCTTTACTTTAAATAATACAATAACAGACCCAGAGGGCCGATACATTATTATTCAGGTGACTATATTTAATAAAATATATACACTTGGTAATTTATATGCCCCTAATAATGATGATCCGGCCTTTTTCCATGAATTTTTCTCTCAGCTGTTTGATTTAGCAGCGAACTCTACTATTATTATTGGAGGCGACTTTAACACAGTCTTAAATCCATTAATTGACCATTCTAATAATACAACATGTAGACGATTACAATCTACTAAAGTAATAGGGGAATATATGGATGACTTTGGCCTCGTCGACAGCTGGAGACTTAAAAACCCAAATAAGAAGGAATTTACCTTCTTTTCCGCTCTGCACCGGTCTTTTTCAAGAATTTATTATTTTCTTACAAATAACTCTATTGCTGATAAAACTGTTACAAAAATACATCCTATTATTATTAGCGACCATGCACCAGTCTCCCTTTCCCTACAAGTTGATTATACCTTTAAACCACCACCGACATGGCGGTTTAACATCTCACTGCTAAACGAGGCAGAGTTTGACAAAATTATAAGAAAAGAATGGGCAGACTTTTTGGAAATAAATGACTCTCCAGACCTATCGCCATCTCTTCTCTGGGAAACTGGGAAAGCAGTAATTAGAGGTAAAATTATATCATATTCATCTTATAAAAAGAAACAGGATCAAAAATCAGAAAAAGACTTGGAAGATAAAATTAAACAACTGACGGATGAGTACGCAATAAACCCAAATAACCAAATATGGACTGACTTACAAAATACAAAAATACAGTTAGATGATATGCTAACTAAAAAGACAGAATTTATAATACAACAATTGAGATATAACAACTTTGAATATAATAACAAATCAGGTAAATTTCTTGCAAACCAACTTCAACGCAATCGGGAAAAGTCTCTTATAACGGCGATTAAAGGGACAACTGGTGAATGCACACAATCACCAGAAGAAATTAATCACATTTTTTATAACTATTATCGTAACCTATACTTAGAAACTAACCCTGAGCATATTGAGGCATTCCTCAGTAGCTTAAACATACCTCAGTTAACTACTGAATATAAAGACATGTTAGATGCGCCACTTACTATAAACGAGTTGTACAGTGCTCTAGATAGTATGCCTAATGGCAAAGCACCTGGCCCGGATGGTTATCCGGCTATATTTTTTAAGCACTTCTGGTTAATGCTTGCTCCACTATTCTTAAGAGTAGTAACAGAAATTAAAACTAAGGGTTACATACGCCCACACATGAATACAGCAGCAATTAAACTTTTATTAAAGCCAGAAAAAGACCCCACCCTTCCATCAAGTTACCGTCCGATTTCACTAATTAATACTGATATTAAAATTATCACTAAGGCTTTCACATCTAGACTAGAAACAGTAATCTCGACAATTATTCATAGCGACCAAACAGGCTTTATTAAAGATCGGCACTCTACTAATAATATTAGGAGACTCTTTAACCTTATTAGCATGTCACAGCGGCATGATAAAAAGGCAGTTATTATATCATTGGATGCAGAAAAAGCTTTCGACAAAGTTAACTGGTCCTTCCTCTTCGCTGTTTTAAATAAATTTGGCTTTGGGAAATCATTTATCCACTGGGTATCAGTATTATATGATTCTCCAAAAGCTACAGTTACTACTAATGGGATTATATCTCAGAGCTTTACTTTACAGAGAGGCACAAGACAGGGATGCCCACTATCCCCTTTATTATTTGCAATATTTATTGAGCCACTTGCATTAGCCATACGCCAGGAAAGAAGGATTCAAGGAATTCACTCTGGGGTAACAGAACATAAAATTAATCTATATGCCGATGACATCTTACTTTATTTAGAAAAGCCGGCTACTTCGCTAGGGGAAGTATTTAATTTAATAACTAAATTCTCACAGTTATCAGATTATTCTATTAACTGGACAAAATCAACACTTCTACCTATTACAGAAAATTCATGGAACCCTGCAAGCCAGGACCCACACTACTCATTTCCTATAGGTAATTTAAAATACTTAGGCATAAAAATCTCACCTAAATTAACTGATTTAATTCATTTAAACTTTTCTCCACTTCTGGATAACATTTATAGTGACTTGGAGCGCTAGAATAATCTTCCTATTTCTCTAATAGGACGAATAGCCACCATTAAAATGAAAGTTTTACCTAAAATAAACTATTTTTTCTCAATGATTCCATTTAAACCTATGGCTAAATGGTTCCAGTTGTTGGACTCAGCCGTAACAAAATTTTACTGGAATAAAAAAAAAGCAAAGATTAGTCTATCTACTCTTCAGAAAAGCAAATCCAAAGGTGGTCTAGAGGCACCAAATTTTATGTACTACTATATAGCTAACCAGCTACAATATATCGTTCTATGGGCACAACCCAACAGAGACACTAACTGTTGGTTGGAACTAGAACAGAAGGATTGTAATAACCTCAGACTTCGAGATTTACTCTTTATTACAACATTGATTAAGCGCCATAATTGTTTTAAAAACCCAATGATTTCCGCCACCGTGACTGCCTGGTGGAAGGCACTAGAATTGACAAAAGCCCAAGTGGAGCCCTGTGGACGTTCTCCCCTATGGCATAACCCCGTCTTTCAACTTAACAACCAACCGTTTCATTTAGCTGTGTGGGAGCAGAAAGGAATTACACATCTCCACCATCTCTTCTCAGATAATATGTTTATATCATATACATCCTTGCTCCAAAAATACAATATAAAAAACGGAATTTTTTTACATTATCTACAAGTTAAAAATATGATAAAGAAAAAAATTCCAACACTTCGGGGTACGCTCCAACTGCCTGTTTTAGCTAAAGATATAAACAAGCTTTCTCCGACAACAACAAAAAAACTTTCAAAAATATATAAGTTACTTTCATATACTGATAAAATGTCTTTACCCATCTCGAAATGGGAGACAGACTTGTCTATAACACCGGAACCTGACTTTTGGATTCAAGTTTGTGAAAACGCATTTAAAATGACAAAACACACAAATTTACAACTTATCCAATATAAAATTATTCACAGAACATACATTACTCAATATATGATGAAGAAAATGGGACTCTCAGACTCTGACATTTGTCTCCAATGCTTACAAAACACTACAGACACTTATGTTCATGCTTTATGGTTATGTACTCCGGTTATGTATTTCTGGACTAAAGTCTTAGAAAAACTTTCCGCTATTTTGGACTGTAGGATACCTTTATCTCCAAACTTGTGTTTGCTAGGTGACCTAACAACAACTGACTTACCACATAAACAATTTCAATCTACACTTGTAGCCCTTACTATCGCTAAAAAAACAATTCCTGTTAACTGGAAAAATAAACAAACTCTGAATATCGACCAATGGTCTAACCTCCTCATAAATCACATTTTAATGGAAAAAATATCTGCCTCAAATAAAAAACAAATATCAAAATTTATAGAAACATGGTCTACGTATATAGAATTTTTTAACCTAATTCCGGTTACTTAATTCTGTCTGTTAGCGAGAGCCACTACATCGTGATAACTTACATTGATGTTTCTGCATTTGGCAATTTATTATTATATCATATTATTAGTATGGGATTTTTTTTTAATGGGCTTTAGGTGAACTGATGAATACACACACGCTCGCACGCACGCACACACACACACACACACGCACATACACATATATATATATATATATATATATATATATATATATATATATATATATGTGTGTATATGTATATATATATGTATATGTATTTAAAAAAAAAAAAAAAACATTTATTAAATTTTTTTTAATTGATTTGTTGTTTTGTTTTTTTTTAAAAAAGGAGAGCAATGATGATGTCAAATCGAATGAACAATACTGAGCTCTCCTGTGAAAAAAATAAAAATAAAAAAAATGGATAAAGCTGTCAGGATGGCACGGCAAAGCGAGTTAGTAAAAACGCAGCAAGTTTCACTGCGAGGTGACACAGAAGCAGGGTTGCTAAGTCAGAGAGCTAAAAACTAGTAAGCCTACTAAAAACAAACCTCAGCATGCAAATAAGCCACACAATGCCCAGAATAGCAAAAGAAAAGCTCAGTGTCATAAATGTGGCACTTCTCCATCACATCCACCACGAGATTGTCCTGTGAATGAGACTAAATGTCACGCATGTGGTGAAAAGGAACACTACAGTCGTGTGTGCAGGGCTCCTAAATCGGTGCATGAAGTCGAAGAGGAGGAGGAGGATTCAATCTTTCTTGGCAACATCACGACTGATGGAGATCCCTGGTTGGTTGACATTGACATCACTGACATTAGTGTGCAGTTCAAAATCGACACTGGTGCTGATGTCACAGTCCTGCCACACACCGTGTTCCGGCAGGTGTACAAAAAAAAATCCACCAATACTCCGAAAAGCTAGAAAGCCACTTCTAGGGCCAAGTAGGAGTCCTCTTGAAGTTGTGGACATTGCCAAACTGTTGCTGAGAAGGGGGAGAAAGCCAAGATGGAGAATGTACATATTGTGTGTCATTTACACATTGCCTTGCTGGGAAGGTCTGTGAGCTGTAAACCGGGGCTGGTTGCATGGTTGGACAGTGTCACTATAGAGACATTAAAGCAAACGTTCCCAAAAATATGCAGCAGACTTGGAGAATTGGACCAGTCATATGAGGTCAAGCTGAAACCAGGGGTTCAGCCATTCTCACTGAAAACACAGAGGAGGATCCCATTTCCTTTGATGGAAAAGGTAAAGCAGAAACTGTCCCGCATGGTGGAACTTGGTGGGCCATGCAGAATCGAGGAGCCGACAAAATGGTGTGCTGTATCGTGGTGGTGCTCAAGAAGTCAGGTGCCGTTCGCATGTGTGTTGATCTCACCAAACTGAACAAATCAGTGTGTTGAGAGAAGCTCATCTTGCCATCAGTGGAGGAAACACTAGAAATGCTGACTGAAGCCAGAATTTTTAGCTAGTCGGATGCAAATATGGGGTTTTGGCAAATTCCCCTGACAGAAGAGTCAGCAAAATTGACGACCTTCATCACTCCGTTTGGGCATTTCTACTTAAAGCACCTTCCTTTCGGCATACCATCAGCTCTCGAATACTTCCAGAACAAAATAGTGACAGAGGTCGCAGAAGGGGGTGGTGTGCCATACGTGTGGCAATTGTGTGCAGAGGGATGACCAACCCATGGCATTAATGTACTTGCACGCAAGCTGTATTGACCGGAACGAGCGCTTCTCAGGGTCTGGGATGGGCTGCTGCTGAAAGGACAACCACTCGTTATCCCCTCAACAATTAGAAACAACATCCTCATCAAGCAGCACAAAGGCCATCAAGGGGTGGTCAAGTGTAGAGAGAGGACAAAACAGTCTGTTTGGTGGCCAGGGCTGAGCGAGGTGGTTCTTAACTGCATGCTGTCAGGAGAGACAGAATTACAGGGAGCCACTGATGCCAACACCATACCCAGGCCGACATTGGGGAAAATATGGAGCAGATTTGTTCATGCTAGGAAGTCTATGCATCAAGGTATGTGAAAATTGCACTTCTAATTCCTATGAGGTCTGAGGATGTGATCCATCACCCGAAGTCAAATTTTGGACGCCACGGGATCTGTGGTACACTCGTCACTGATAACGGGCCAGAGTTCTTGGGAGCGGATTTTGCTGAGTCCTATGGGTTTTGTCATGTGACCAGCAGTCCGAAATACCCTCAGGGAAATGCTGAAGCTGAACGCACAGTTCAGACCGTACAGGTCTACCCCTCTACAAAATGGGTACAGCCCAGCTCAACTTTTCATGGGAAGAAGGCGTTGCACTATCGTTCCTATTCTGCCTACACTGTTGGAACCTGCACTTCCTGATGGAGACACACTATGGCTGAAGGAGGAGGAGAAAAAAAGGGTAGATGTGCAACACTACAATCTGCATCATCGTGCGAGGCATCTCAACAACCTCACTCTGAGCAGAATGTGTGGGTCACAGATCAGAGAGCAGCTGGAGCTGTCATTGGGAGCCACACAAGCCCTCGTTAATATTTGGTGGAGGGACCTCACGGCATCATCTGGTGAAACCGTCACCATCTCATCGCCATGCAACCTTCCTCAGGTCATCCAAAAAGGAATGCTGGGAAACAAAGGCACTCACGCTAAACGTACAGTCGGACCCAACGCATTGGATAACACAACTGACATCAGCACAGCATCCTACCTTGTTGTAGGCTAAAGAGGGTTAAATTTATCACCTTTTCGGATTACCCAGAATGCACTGCCGGTTGCCATATTGGTGGGAAGGGTCCAGCGAGCAGCGCCAGCGAGCACTAGCAGCGAGCAGAAGAATGTGTGTGATGCCCAATTCATGTTAATCGTGGGCTGTAATAGCCAGGCGAAAAGCCGTGGAAAGAGTTTTTATCGACTCCCAAACGTTGTTACAAACCAGGGATTAGAAGCTCAAAACAAGAGTGAGCGTCAAAGATGACTTTAGTTGGCTGCGATCAACCAAGCAAACCTACCACGCCGCGAAGGGTTACAGATTTGCTCCGATCACTTTGTCAGTTAAATATCCCCCATTCGAATATGATCAATCTTATTTTCATGTTGTTAGACTACTCTGCCCAAAAAAAGACACGGCACAGATTTGTTGTGACCAGCATGCTGCTGTTGCCCTGCTCGGAGCCGGCGAGGCCATCGCGGAAAAAAAACAAACATGCAAGAATCGTACTTGTTTCTTAGGTCATGCTGTGCTGCAATGTTTGGACATCTGTATGTCTGTCTGTCCTATCCATCTCAAGGGTTAAAGCAAAAAATAATAATAATTTGACTTTTTTTGTTATGTTTAAATTGACTGAGGTCAATTAACACAAATTTTTCAGCGCAGTACGGTGCACACTGATTCTTTTTAAATAATATTCAGGCATTAATCAGGGATGAAAATGTGACATATATGAAGTATACGACCGCTCTCGATGGGTAATTGGGAATGCAAAAAATGAAAAATATTTCATACTTAAAAACATAAATTTGATGAATTTTGAGAGATAAAAATCAAGCAGACTTAAAAGACATTTATCAATGTTAAATAAAATATCTATACATTATGTCACGTTATGCTATATAAGCAGGGTTGGGAGACTTTTAAATTGTATTCTTCTGATACAGTTTCTAGTCATTTAAAAAATGTAGTTAGTAACTTGGACAGTAACAGTGGACCCCAACTATTTGCAGTGGATAGAGACCGGACCAAATTAAGAACGCATGAGGCAGGCAGGGTTTTTAGTTTTGTTTTTACGGCTACAGGATATGCTGCAAAAAGTGACATACATTTATAATCCCAAGGTATGCTCATTTCTTTTATTTTTCTAAATAGAAAACAACTGATAACATACTGAATTTGTAACTATAAAATGAAGGAAAACTGTGGAATGAAAACAATGTAAAAAAAAATATATTTTATATGTAATTGAAAAATGGGATTCTGCTTAATAGTTCTTTAATAAGACCCCATCACAACCTAAAAGACAGTCAGCTGACAAATACCACAAGAACTTAAGCATTAACAAGCTAATGCTGTAAGTACTTGAAGATAAGAACAAACAAGAGATGTCCGTATCAAGATTAGATGATTTATAAAACCACACGGCAGATTAGGTGTCTAATTCTATTGACCTTCTGAAATAAATCTGGGTTTATTTTCCAAGTAGCTCCAAAGCGATGACTCAAGCCAAGTTCTAACAGCTGCTCCAGTAGACAGATTGCTAAATTACAGATGATCCGATCAAGCAATACTCCTCAGGTTAAATACGCTTAAAGAAATCAATTTCATTATCTTTTGGCACGGTGAGGGGTGGGGTTGGAGGGGGTTGGTTGGGTAATGTGGCGCTCTTGTGAACCAATAGATTATGTATAGTTGCACTCCAAATGATTCACCACTATTTGCAATGAAGAAACAAGCGCAATTTATACAGTATAACCAGTCGCCAACCTATAAAAATTAACTTTCATAACAATTTGTCTGAATTTTTTTAATATACATTTTCTCAAGAACAGTATCAAATTTATGCATACTGTTTAATTGCACAACATAATCATTACTCTACAACCGTAATCGTTAAATTATGGCTTCAATATTTGTTATTGTAATGATGGCATCTACCTTGTAATGGTGCACGCAGTTGCAGCCTGCATCATTATCAAGCAAGCAATCAAGTATATGAGATTTCAGCATGTCATCATCAAAAATATCTACCTATTTTAACTCAACACTTTGTTTTGCAAAAAAACATTGTTGATAGATTGGATCAGAGTTTGTTGATGATTGTAGGTGTTGTGTCTTTGCTTGTATAAAGCACATTGTCTTGTGTATAATGTGCTATAGAAAACTGTTTTGCCCTGCGCAGACATAATTTTGTTTTCTAATTAGTGCAATGGGCTTCTTGTACAAATGTGTTCAATTGTATGCATTTTTCTATTTCCCGTATCCAATATTGCTGGTGAAATGATGTAAATGTCCACCTTGTGCGACTAATAAAGATGATCTCAGTCTATATCATATTACACTGTAAAAATCTTTCAGCCAACATGTTATTATAACTCAAGTGCTTTATACGGTTTCACACATCAATACATGTTTTCAATGGTTAACGTGTATTCGTATGTTCAAAGGTGAATAACTCTTTGAGGTGAGTTTTTCAAACAAAAGGGTCAAATTTGAATCCGTGAACTTGACTTCATCTGCTAAATTTAAAAGTAGA
>NC_135436.1:4072500-4077500 GCF_051991255.1 Vanacampus margaritifer | reverse complement strand
ATTTGGCATAGCTGTTAGCAAAGCACATTTTAGAAACTATTTTAAACTATGGAGGTGACGGCTGCATGGGAGGTGGATTTGGAGATACAGTATATGTCTCTGCCTCTGGCCATTTGGGGCATCTGGTGTCACTGAGGTTGTTGAGGGTCTCATCTGTTACTGACATGAATTGGCATCAGATTGTATCTGTTTGTATGTGCAAGGAACATGGACATTCGTTTAAAATAGTAATTTCAGGGCTGAGCTTTAGCGTTGGGCGAGCTCAATTTACGGCACCATTCGCCCGGATCGCGACCTGAAAACTATCGCGATATAAATAGTGCACATAGTCTAGTGACAGCACGCGCTATAAAACTACGTTCATTTGGTGACTGAATCGAAAGAAGACGGCACCGTTAACGCGTACTGCGCAAACACCATTATTTTGCGATGAGTATCAAGAGACCTCTTCCATTCTTTCACTTTTCCCATTCGAGTATACTGTTAACTTGCGTCCACTGTGGCCGTTAGCATAGCATGTAACTGTGTTGCCCAGTTACGGCAGATAAAAGCCTTCGATCGCCGCAAATAGTCTTAATTTGGGAGGTGGTCGTTGTCTGTGCTTGTAGAAGACATTGGGTTTGATTATCTGTGCAGTATTCTCAGCACTCGGCCTTCTATTTATACTTAATCAGTCAGTACACTATGCTAAAATCTATTCCTCATCCATGACTTTCATCCTCGGCTGTCTCAGTGAATGTCGTCATGTGGGTGGCACCCAGTGTGCCACCTAGTATTCAAACTGCGACACCACTCCGTATAAACTGATACTGTATTTCCTAAATATACTTGAAGCACTCACTGTTGTATCACATGTCATTTAATTCCTTGCATTTGCCTTGAAAAAGCTTATACAACCACATAGTTCGAATTGTACTCTTTATGAGCACTAGATATTTTTCTTTCATTTTATTAATGTATTTAGTTTTTTAAATTAATTTTATTGTGTATTCTACAGGCTGTCCATATAGTCTGAACACAAAGTTGAAAATGCAAATGGCCTTCCACATTTCATAAATAAATGTGATGAAATCAACACTTCTTTTATTATTACTGTATGAATCATCATTTTCTTTATTACTTATTATAGTTATTTTATTGGTGAATAATTTGTCGATAATAACACACGTGTGACCGATTAACAGTATACATAAAAACAAAAACAAAAACAAAACAAAAACAGAAAATTGACCAAATTATTATATGTGAGGCATCAGACCAAGCCAGCGATATACAGGGACAGTGCTGGTTCTAGCAGGGCCACCACAATTTCTCTGGCCACCACCTGAAAAGGCTTAACGTAGAACCCTGCATTATTTTCAGTTTTGACGATACGACTTGAAAAAAATGACCATATTTCTTATCAAAGGGTCGGGATACCTGGAAAATTGGTGGGCTACCTCATTTTCCCATGTTAGGAGCCCGGCTGGCGCCTTAGCCTGGCTGGCTAAATCTCAGGCCTGAATTTGATCACATTCCTATACGATTGATGATCGATCATGTATCATAGGAATATTTTGATCTGAATCCCAAAGGCTTACATTCCACAACAAAAAATTGGGAATTCGCTGCACTGTTATACTATTTGAAAAGAATGTACAATTATGTGTAGAATGAACTCAGAAATCTATGAAAACATTTTTCCAATTTAATGAAGGAAAGCTGTAACAAAATGATTCAGAGATCCTTCATGCAGAAAGGAAAGCACTGGTTATAACAACGGATGAGTTTGTGTGTCAGGTGTAAGGACTTTTTTAGCCTAGAAACCAGACTTGTTGCTACTGGTGAGTGAGTCTGTATACAGCACGGATTTATATAGGACTGGACAAAACAAAAGAAAACTCATCTACTCTAAAGAAAATACTGATCGTGAAAAGAGTGGACGAATTGGCAGAGTTTGAGAGACAATAACCACAATCAGTAACTCACATCAATAAATTGTGGAAAATTGTCGTTGTGAACGCGCATTCCGAGGGCTGAGACGTACGGTCAGGGGCAGTATTTGGATTGAGCCTTAGTGGGCAAGTTCGTATTTGTGGTTTTACTTACACGCCAGCACAAGCAGAATTGTGAGCTTTTAAACTTAGCTTAGGGTAGGCAAAAATGGGAATGTATTGTACACTTTCCGAAAATAGTTATAAATATGATTTCAAAAGAACTGTTATGTTTCCTCTGTAGGTTTTGTTTAATTTATATCTATTTTTCATTAAATCATATTTTGTACATGCTTTGTTAATCCATTAAGGCCTATAGCGCCTGCCAAAACATGCCTCTTGTAATGCCTACTAAATAATTGATATCTCGGCTCCTGAAGCAAAGGAACATAATTTAAAAAAACATTCTGAGATTACATCTGTGGCGTTCACATAAATATCATTATAAGCCTTCAATATTTATTTTTTATATCAACAAACATCTGCATCTGTGGGTATATTTACCTTCAACACTGGAGCGCAGTTGTAATAACCTCAGAGGATCGAATGGTAATTATTCGTCGTTCATTCGGTTACAAAGCCGTCAAAATTTTCAACATCCTTATTGTCTACAAACATATTTCTTAACAGTATGTCGCTGTCAACTCCACTGATTCTAATTCTTCCCACGCGGTCGCATCATTTATTTCATAACTAACGCGAATCTGCGTCAGGCATAAATATTCGAATACAATTCCAGGACATTATGCTACAAGGCCCCCGTTACCCTCTTGTGTATATTCTGATGAATTTAATCTGCTAAGAGACCAAGAACTGGTCAAAACAAAACAAAATGACCTATCTGCTCTCCTGGATTTAAAGGGAGAAGAGGGCTGGAGCTTCTCCCGGCTCTAAGGGTAGAAACGCGGACATGCGTTTCTGGCTTTAATGGATTAAATGGATCACAGATGAACAGCAGGAGTTCATCACCCACTACCTACCTGGAGGTCTTTAATATTTGGGAACGGGATTCCAATAGTGACCACTGCTCTGGCATTGTCATCTGTGAAGTCTAGTCCTTCACTCACTTTTCCCCGACACACAGCCATCAGGAGAGCACCATCTATGACAACAAAAACCAGGAGAGAACAATATATAATTTAGCGAGGATTGTAAATATGACTTGTGTCTGCACTTATTCAGATGATTGAAATGGAAGATCATCTGTAATAACTGGAGCTTTAAAAAGGAGGATAAAGTCTTGCTCTCACAAAAAGTTAAATGACAGCTTGCTGAGAAATGCTAGTCTGCCTCGTGACTACTTTTGAGGTGCCCTTGAGAAAGGCACTGACTGCACACCCTCAAGAGCTATATACTACTATTTGCCCCTTTCACTGGCAAGGGAGTGGTGCCTTCCGCATTTGAACCGGTTTGGTTCCAATTCTCAATACCTGGAATCAATACCAGTACTGAACAGTACCGATTTTAAGTACTTTTGTTCAGTTTTTTTACGTAATAAATGTAAATTTATTCAACAATAAAATCTAAAAAAAACACACAAACCTAATAATAATAATAATAAAAAAAACACTTTCATAGTTTATATAAATAATAATAAAATTTGACAAATAAACATAATGTATGTAAAACAAATGATCCAGAAAGGCAGTAAAAAATAAAAGTATACCATTTTACAATTAATAAAGAATAAATAATGCCAAAAATAAATTAATATTACAAACTAAAATGTGAGAGGCAAGGTTATTTTCAATGAACACCATAAAGAACGAAGTTAAGCAGTAACACAAGGACAAAAGATGAATGAATGTATTGTGTTATTTTGGTTCCTTGTGCAGTTGTTTTTCAAGCACGTAGCTGCTGCATGTAGTGCGATCATTTTAAACCTACCTTGGACTGAATTCTAGCAAAAAATGACGGTTTGCAGAGGATGTGAAAGACAATAAAGAGAATAACAGGGAGCAAACATAATTTATAATATATTGTAACAATGATAAACCCGCAAACCTTACAATATGATTTGATTCGGTGGGACAAAGACAGACCTAAGGATAAGCCGTGCAGGACCAGCGGGAAAATTCACTATTGGCCGCCAGGGGGGCAATGTTTATTTCGGGCCACAAGCTTGTTTCAAAAGCAGCAATTAAAGTGCTTTTGGTAGACCTAGCCAGGTCTAGAGTGAGTAATTTGGATAGGCCTGCATTGTCCCGCATGGTCGGCTTGAAGTATGGACCTTTTGGCCGCTATTTTGTACGGAATGGATCAAACGCATTGGCGAAGCAAGCATCACGCTCTCTCTTACACTCTCTCTCTCTCGCTCACTCTGTCTCCCTTTCCCCACACCCACCAGCGCCGTCACGACAGATAAACAATACACTCTGACTGACCGGACTTTCAAAAGTGAAGTCAGATAGCAGAAAGAGAGAGTGGCACAGAAAAGGCAAGATTAAAGAAAAGGAGTGGAGCTGACGCGCCAAATGTGCCCTAATTCAAATGTATAAATCATTGCAAAGCCCTGAAGTGCATGTGCCTTGTGGAGATGACAAATGATATAATGTGTAAATAATGGCCCAACAGCATGTTTGCATAATTTTTCTACTCGGAATTTAATGTTGTGGTATTTGTATTTGTTGAGAATAGTGGGTTAGATTGAGGGGAACAAAAGCCATGCTGCTTTTTGGGATAAAATAACTCTTTGACTGCCAGACGTTTTCAGAAACGGGTTGTCGCCAGTGCCAGCCGATTTAAGCATTTTGAGTGATCTTTCAAGGTCCACAGATAATGTTGTGTTTGGACTATGGAAACACACATACTATCAAATGAAAGATTGGACTCTCAGCTTTCATCAGAAAAAAAGTTTGTTTCTACCTTATTCCGTTCTTCAGTAATCAACAATAGAAAATGGTTACTTTCACCGAAATTCTCTGTTTTGAAACAAAAAGTGGAGAAAAAGAGCTTTTTGTGAAACGATGTTATTTCATGCACTCTAGTGAATTGTACACTTATTTTTGTCCATGAATGATGCCACAA